>NW_008656974.1:47088-56145 GCF_000695815.1 Acanthisitta chloris | reverse complement strand
TTAAGTAGGAGTCCCTGGCAGGAGCCAGGCATTCCAGCATTCAGATTGGGGTTGGTAATGGGATCCTGTGTACCATTTCTCCTGGCTGGCTGCAGCATTAAATAGCATGGTATCAAATCCTTTAGCCCACCTGACAGAAACACCTTTTCAAGTGTACTTTGTTACTGAAAGTTGAGGTATTGATATGCCTTCCAAGAAAATTGAGAGAGAACAATCACATGGCAACAAGATGAGTTATACTGTGCAATAGGTTGTCAAATACAAAAAGCAAAGAAAATGTTTGATTATTTCTTTCATTATATTTAAATGTTTAATTTTGAGTTAGAAGTGCCTAGCTTTTTTATACCTCTCTACATTTATAGGCAAAGCTGGAAACATTTTTCTTTTACTGGTGGTATCTATTCAGAGACTCTTCTTTTATAACTTTGCCTAGTTCTTATTTTCTAAAAAGTGTAGTTTGACTTTTACTCAGGTTTAAATAATTTCAGTTTAATATGGTTCTGTTGTTTCTCAGAACAGGGGTATGAGAAAGTACTACTGAGGAGTGTTTTTAAGGCATGCTAAAATTTGGCTATCTTTACTTGGAAAAGTGATAGCATCCTCCTCCCTTTCTCCCTCCCCCCAAGCTGGGACAAGGAATTGAGATTTGATAAGATGGCTTTTGTGGGAGGATGTGCTTTTTGCTGTTTCTGTGAAAAAGAAATCTGCTCAAATATGGCCAAATTATAAGCCTGTAAAAAATTGCAGTTTGCACATGCTCAGCAAAAACTTCTGGATCTTGACATTGCTGAAGACTGTGTCAATATAGCATGGCTCATCCCTGCAGGGACAAGTGGTGTATCACCATCATCACTGTGCCATGGCAGCTGACACGAAAGTCTTGGGTCAGTATGGAGACAAATAGGTCTGAAAAATAGGAACCTCTTATGTACATTCCTAACAGCATGACAGTCAGCTTTCTGGCATTCCTTTTATTTTTATTGGTTTTTTTACTTTTCTGTTTCTGGTTTTGTGAATAAAGTGAAATCCAGGAAAGAAAACAGCCTGGAAGCATCTGGTGAAGTAAATCGGGGGAAAAAAAGAAGAGGTGGTTCATCTAGAGGAGTTAAAAGACTGAAGAGATCCCTCCATGATCAGTTTTTTGTGTGCTAAAGCAGGCAGAGCTCAGTTGTTGAAATCAAAAGTTTAGAATGTATTAGAAAGGCATATGCCCAACAGGATCGAGCAGCTTCCATTCAGTTAGATTCACAACTGATCCACATCTACTTGGACGTCTGGCTTTGCCTAACATTAAGAGTTCGTGACTTGAAATCTAACTTAGCAGTATTATTTCAAAGTCACCATCTTCTTTGTCTATAACACATTATGCAGTATGAACAGGATGTTTCCTGTAGTATGACTAAAGAGAATGTAATTCAGAGGAATTCAGTGTCTCAGAACATCTGCAATAGAAATACCTATGGAGGCAGACGTGTGTTAAAATTGAAAGGAACTGAAGAAGTATGACTAACCAAGTAATTAAACTTCACTTAAATAATGATTCCCATGCTTACTCTGGTGGCTCAGTCAGAGAGAAGATGAGTCCTTTGCCACTGTTGAAAGAGTTTGGATTAATGGCTCGTGATTGTAACTGAGGCAGTCTCTTCTGTGCTCCTGAATTTCTGTAGTTTCTTTATTCAGGATCTTTTAGGCAGTGTGTCAATGTCAGCATAGATGATCCTACAGCTCATTTTGATACAAACTTTTAAAATTTTGTCTTTCAGCTTTTCGACCGGATAAAGTTATTCTGGATGCCTGCAAAGCACCAGCCAGATTTTATTTATCTGAGGCATGTTCCTCTTAGAAAGGTGCATCTCTTCACTATAATTCAGCTGAGTTGTCTTGTGCTTCTCTGGATTATAAAGGTTTCAAGAGCTGCCATCGTCTTTCCTATGATGGTATGAAAATTTCTTACTTCCTCTAAAAATCCCTTTTCACCTGTGGATAATTATTATTGAGGAAAAAATTAATTGTGTGCAGGTAATTACAATATTGCTTTGATTCAGTGTTCAAGGACATTTCATACTGTATTAAGTAAGAAAAATTGGACATATAAGCTCTGAGTAGGATGTATTCTGTATTTGTGTATAACCCAGCTGTATATTCTCTTAGGGAAAATGCTCCTCTTAAAGAAAAATACTAAAGTTGGTTTGATATTTTTTTATTTAAGAAGTAGTGCTCAATCCTTTTACAGAAAGCCCATTCACTCATTATGGCAGACTCTTGATTGCACTGAGGAGCTGTACTGTTCTTGTCTTGCTAGAAATAAAAATCTGTTCTGCTGCTTAAGTGATCTTGCTCTGATTATTTCACTGTTTGAAAATAGAAGATGTGTACTGACCTCGGTGATTATTAAAAGCGTCAAGCCATACCTCATTTGAACAAAGGAATACCAGTTGTTTGCTTATTCAGCTTAGAGGAAAAAATTCTAGCTGTAAACTGTGGTCACTTTTGAAAGTATTCCACTACAAGCATATTTGTCAGTTTTCCTTGCTTAATTTCCTAACTCCTTGAATTAATATCTTTGCAGGTCCTAGCTTTGGTATTTGTCCGAAAACTCATGGATTTCTTTTTTACCAAGCGGGAGCTCAGCTGGTTAGATGACTTGATGCCCGAGAGCAAGAAAAAGAAACTGGAAGATGCTGAGAAAGAGGTGGGCTGTTGTTTTAGGTCTTTTTGGTGTGTAGCACTTTATCAATTTCTCCTTCAGGCATTTAGAGAAAATTCTTTAAATAAGGCACATTCCATGCAGTAGGCAAACTTGTTAACCGTGTCTAAGTGTAATATTGTAATATTTTTCATAAGTGCTTTTAAGGTTGCAAATCTGACAGGCTTAGATGGCTTTAGCCATCTTAAGCCCTAGTTTAAGATGTCGATTCTTAAGCTGCCATAGTGTCATATGCAATATTATCCACAGTGCTCCTGGGGATTGCTTCTGAGACCCACTCAGATGGTATGCAGAGATGAACCCGTGTCTGTAGGAAAGCCCTTGGATGCCTGAGGCACTTTGATGCTGCATTGTGACTGGTCTCATCTCTGCTGGAGATGTTGAAGAGAGAGCTACAGAATTGTAGGGGTGTGGCATGGCCCAGCTACCTCTGAGCTGTATCTAGGTCACATAGTATCACCCTGTGCCCCTTCTGCTCAGCAGTGTCATAACCCTGTGCAGTATCCCAGTTACACTCTGGGCCAGTGTTATCCTTCTGCTACTGCCGAAACAATTTACTTCTACTTTGTACTGAGAAGGTCAGTGAAATTGCTAACCCTGTTAACCAAATCCTTGGACTGACTTACAGCCTGTGGCATTAGCACCACATTAGCTGTTTCGGATCTAGACTCCTCATCTTCTTTCAAAGAATATGCTTTTCAGATAATTTTTTATACTTGATACAGAACGGATTCTTACATATTTCCACTCAGAATGTTCCTATATTTTGACAGCGAAGCACTGATCTTTCTGATTGTAGCTTTCTAACCAGTTTTGCATTTATTTGATAGTATTTTTATCTAGCTGCTGCTTTATGAATTGCATGTTCGAATAGCAGATAAAAGTGTGGGAATATGAAGTAACTTTATGTGCAAGGAACGGAAGTCTTTGTCCTCTGTCCCTGGTATCAGCCACCTGATCAATGTGAACTGTTAGGAAACCTCAGTATTGGGCCTGAATAAATGAGGGACATGTCACAGTGGTGAAACACTACCTGCAGGAGCAGTAGGTAGAATATGTTGGTGCCAGGTTATTTAAATGCGATTCATGTGTCCTGCATCAACACTTTTGAACAGTAGCATAGTGTGGGGCTGTGGCTGCAGTGGGAGGTGAATATGCAGATAATGCCATATTGTCTTGGTAGTCAGTGGTTACTTCTAGACTTCGGGGCAGTTGTGCATATGAGCTCCAAGATGCCCTGAAGACCTCTGCAAAAGCCTGGAACCTGTGAGGCATAACTACAAGGGTACTGCAAAAACTAGACAATGTGAATTGATAAATCAGCAATTTATCCTTAGGGATGCCCCAAGATCTGATCTGAGACCAGTGAAATGTGTGTGTTAAGGATTCCCATTGGTAGGTCTATTTGCAGAAATAGGACATGAGCTAATAATTTGAATGTGTAACTATGAAAACTAGATTTCTCTGCCTTTACAATTCAGTGACCTTTGACAACTCACTGCCTCATCTGTAACCTGGAGGGCTGTAACTTTGGTTTCCTTGACACATTCAACATACTGTCATGGAATATGTTTTGGGGAAAAGAGTTTACCTAGGTCATAAACGTCATGATGATTATTTACTATTTAGTATGTGCCTGTAAATCTACAAGGCTGAAATTAAAATATGTGAGTCATTGTTTTCCCCTTTGAATCAAAGCAGACCAGAAAGTTGCTTCATCACAGTATCTGTTGTCATCACAATTCAGAGTAACCAGAAGTAACCAAGGTAGCTCTCTTCTTGTGGGTCTGGTTATTGGAAAAAATTCCTCATTATCCGTATGTTTTGGTTATATGTCGCTTTCCTTCCCATGCTTGATAGGATGGCATCAGAAAACAAAACTGGGAAAATCTACTGGTGTTACTTTATTTCATTCACGGTCTATTTTGAGAGGTTATTTTTACATATTTTGGCATTTCTAAATATTTGGAGCTATTATTAAAACTGTTCAACTGTCAAAAACTTATGAAGCTGTGAAGCCTGGAAATGACAAAATTAACTAGTAATAAAAAACTTCTGACATGTAGCCTAAGGAATTAATTGGAGAGTTGCTATCACACAGCTTTTAAAAATAGAAGTATTCTACCCACAAGAATATTCAGAAATATAGTTGACAAGATATGAAACTTACTTGATTGGAACCTAATTTCATCACTTAAGTTGTTTTCATATTTTAGGCCATGTTTTTCCAGGGCTTTGTACATTTATAGTGGATATGATACATGCCTTCTTCTCACAGACCTCCTTTGGAAGCCACTTTGATGTTAATCAATTAAGTCTTTCTGAGACAAGAATGAACAAAGGACTTTTTCCCTTTTGCAGAAAAAAATATTGTGACTTTTAAAATAGGTGTAATAGGAAAGCATAGAAGACACAAATTTCTGAGCAGAGAGGACTTAAATTCTACTGTTTTGGAAAATTGTACTGGCTCTTCCAGCTAATACCAACTCTCAGTGTGTATGATGCATGTGGGTTTTTGGTGATCTGCCAAAAATCTGTCTTTTTGGGAGACCCTACTCATGCTTTCAAACAGGCACCAGTGTGAACTATTACAAAGCCCCCTACAAAAGGAAGAAAGCTGTGGAGGCCTTTGGGTGTCTGTTGTACTCATACACACACTGCAAAAATTTAGAGCAGGATTTGATGGTTACCTTCATGTGTAGGCATGTTAACCTCCTAGCTTTGTTTTTCCTGACCTAACAAGGATGTGAACATGGAGAGTCCTTCTGTGGAGTCTTCACTTGATGCCTGAAAGACAGAGACTTTTCTTTTGTTCTTGCAGGCAGGACATGGTGCTTGAGGGGCGTTGTTTTGTTCTCCACTCCCCCTAAGAAAGAGTTTCTGGATTTGTAATTATTTCACAAAGGGATTTTTGATAGATATATCTCCTAGTTCTTTTCAAGTGAAAAATAGTTTTGAGTGTTTTATTTCACTGCCTTTCACTGAAATAAAACTTTGTCAATATTAAAACTGTGTGCACAAACTTAAATTGACTTCCCTAATTTTTGCATGTAAACATTGCAATGTATATATCCTGTTATCCATGTTATTTAAAATTCACCATACAGTTGCTCACTCAGGGTTACTAATTTTTATCTTTCTTTATTGTTGCAAAACAATCTCTATTTGACACTGAAAAATAGCACTAAGTTAAGATCTTTTAAAATAGAAAGTTTTAAATGTCAACTATTTAAACAAGAGTTGAAAAGTATCTTATAGAACTTCAAATAAATACTTAATATTAAAGAAAATGGAAAGAGGATTAAAGTACATAAATTTCACTTTATATAACATCATATCCTGTCTCATGTCTGAATTGCTTCCTTCTAGGAAGAGCAAAGTATGTTAGCAATGGAAGAGGAAGGGACTGTTCAGTTACCACTAGAAGGACATTACAGGTAAAATATACCTTTCCTCTTTTAGGTGAGTTGCAATTAAACAAATAAACATGCCACAGTATTTATTCTTAATGCATTCTGAATGTCAGAAGGATGTTTATCTGGTACAGATAGGTGAACCGAACCGTATACTGCAGCATTTAACAAGCTCAGCCCTTTTACTAGTCTTTGCACATTATCTCACAGTCCCTAGGAAAAGGACGCGCTAGTTGAAGTTTTCCATTGGGCAGGACTGCAGGATCAGACTGTTTATGATGGACTTTGGCTTCTGACATACACAGTGCAAAAGGACAATGTAGAGCAGGTCACACCCTTCACTCTTGTGCTAGTGGGGAGCCAGAAAAGGTTTTGAACACTTTGAAGGAAAAGTAGGTTCTTATAGTATTTTAGATGTATTTTAAAACATTTTAATTAAGATCCTATATATGTAAGGTAATGAGTGAATCAAGAGCTGTCCAGGGTAGATAAGGCATAATGCAGGATTGACACAACTTAAAAAGCATGAAAATCTATGTTGCCATAACACATGTGGCCGCCCCATAAGGAATGAATATAATTTAGTTTTCAGAGCAAAATTATTAATGAAGTTTGAAATATATGGTTGCAGTAACCTCTGCATTAATGTGAGTTCATAGGAATACTGTCTGAGAGTGGCCCCCTCTCTTACACTTTAACACAAAGTTACCTTAATGTCTCCTAACACAAATGAGTGTCTGTGTCTCTGAAAAATCCCAGCCTATTTCTTTTGATTCATCACTCTGCTGGTCTGGTTTTTTTCATCTTTTGTACATATCTTTTTGTCCTATTTTATATTAGCAATACACAGCTTAATTTATCTTGTGGTGTGATCTATATCAGTCTGTTTACATTGGTAGAGTTTCCTGCATAATCTCTGACTCTCTGCACTGTTAGGTTTACAGTCCTATATCTTAAAAGAAGGGTCAAGGCAATGGTTGTTAAAATGGTTCCCCAAAAGAGTTGGCAGCAAGTTTACCAAGGGCTTATTGAATGTCAAGCCACATGTAAACCAAGAAGTCAGGAGTAACGTACAGGGAGACCCTTAAAACATTTAAGACTTAACTATTCCGAAGTGTATAAATACATATTTGGAGGTGTCCAGTTAAAGCAAAGGGCATCATGGCCATGAAGTGCTGCTTAAAGCTACTGATTAGCTTGTTTAGTTGGGGCAGATCTCTTAAACATTTTACTTTGTTAAGGTTTTTGATTGCTTTTAAAATTGTTCTAAAAGTAGGTGGAGTTTCAGAGCATAAGTACTTTGAGAACTGTTAGGAGTTCTTGGGAGCCCTGTTCAATGAACTGTGCTGCTGGCATGCTGTGAGATCTTGGGCAATACTGAATTTCACAGTGCCTAATTTTTCTCTTGTCTAATAGTTGGGAGTGACACGATGTGTTTTATTGACACTACTGTGATTAATTGCTGTTGGAGAAGGAAAATACTAAAAAAGTGCTAAGATGTTGTAAGAGAATATTGAAGTCATTGTTCAGGACTTGAAGTTTAACATAATTTAACTTACACTGTGCTTAATTATTGTCAACGCTATCAGTTTTCAAGGACTGTTATAGAGTTAATAAGTAACAAAGACTGAATGTTCATTGGTTTATTGTGTATTTACTTTTATTCTTGTCTAGAGATGACCCATCTGTGATAAACATTTCTGATGAAATGGCAAAAACTGCTGTGTGGAAGACATTGTTGATATCCTCGGAGAATGCAAAAGATAAGGAGTCAAGCTTTCCTTCTAAAAGGTCTTAATTTTTTACTGCATTTTACTTAATATATTGGTGTAAAACCAATATTAGAATATTTTGCTAGGGATTAGAAAGATTTCTAGCCTCTTGCAGTTTTGTTTCTTGAGGTTTCATTTATGTCCAGACATAATATTCTGAGCTCAAAACACAAATTCACTATTTATTAAACAAACAAACAAACCACAAATATTTGCATGGTACTTAATTATGCTCCAGTGGAAGATGAAGTTGAGCATGCCTGATGCTTGTGTAATGAACCACCAGTCCCCACCTGGATATTGCACAACAGCTGTTGTGTTTGTTCTGCTTGCTTTTGTTCTTTCCTCTTGAAAAAGAAGTGATGATCACTGCCCTGGAAATAGCTGTATGAAGAACCCAGTACTCTGAATACAATCTAGTACTATTTGGAGTGAAAATAATTGTAAGATTGCATCACTTCTTTTCTTTTTTCTGCCTACTTCACTTGAACTCAAAACAGTTAAATACTTGTAAATTTTAGTCCAGACAAATGTAAAATGAAGCAACAATGTTTTATCTGTGCTACAGAGTTATTACAGGAATGAGAAAATACTAAATTCAAGCACAGTGTGATTTTTAAGAGAACTTCTTCCTGTTTCCATAAATTTAAAATTTAACTATTTTCTATTTAATTGTTTCATATCACATTTTTGTCATAAGCTCCCCTTCCTAATCACTCTAGAAGCTGATTCCCCAAAGGTAAGACCCTGTCCCCCAACTTGTTCCTTGATTGTGTCTTCCAATTCAAATGGTGTCACCTAGGAACCCAAATGACTTAACTTTGTGTAGTTTTTGGGGAGACAGAATGAAAAGAAATTTCCAATAGGAATGTAAAATATCTTTGTTAAAGTTCCTAATATTAAAATTTGAAATTTATTGTGTATTAAAAATAGAAACTATAAATGTAGTATATTTACATGTTTAATTGAATTTATTCCTGGAATTCTATTTCATTAATAGTCTTTTTTAAAAGACAAAATTATATTCTGACCATTTCTAAATGAACTTTTGAAAAGAAACTCCATGTTTTAAACAGCTAAACATTGTGTTATGGTGAAAAGATGCAGGAAGAGAATAAAATTTGTAGTGATACACATTTTTAATTTTGTCACCCCAAAATGGCAT
>NW_008656974.1:18232-47074 GCF_000695815.1 Acanthisitta chloris | reverse complement strand
CCTACACAGCATAAACAAGATGAACAGCTCATGACCAGAAAAACCTTCATTTCAGACATCCATGGAGCAGCCCATTCATGTGATCATTTTGATGATATTTCACTGATAGTCAAAATAGCAGTGCAGTTCTGATTTGCTTTCCACCCTACACCTAGGCTGACAAAGATCCTGTCACAGTGTAGTCAGGGCGGTGCATGGCAGAAGGATGTACTGGAGGATTTTCTTACCTCAAGTCCTCTGCTGTCCAGGCTGTGAAAGCTTGGAGAAAGAGAAGAACCTGATGTGGTACATTCATAACCCCAGGGTCTGCAGGAGTTGTCATTTTTCTGGTGGATGTTGCTTTCTTTGATGGTATGATAGATTATGTAAACATGCACTGGTTTTACCTGAAATTTTCAAAGACCTTCTGAGCAAAGAGCATTCGCATACACTATGGCTCAGACCACTGGTAGGGCATGATTTCTACTGCAGCAAAAGAGAAGCTGATTTTCTTAGGAGCTCATTTTCAATCTGCCCATGCATTTCTGTTCATGGAAACAAGGAGTCAGGAGAAAAGATTTTTATGGTTTTAGATATGAGTGTCCTGTTGTAAGAGAACAACCTTAGAGACTCTGAAATATTGCATTTTTGTGTGCTCTAGCTTGTCCCAGATTCCCAGACAGGAGTACATTCAAAGAACTTTAAACCTGGAAGACTTGCTTCCTGATAAGCAAAACCACAGACAACTTAGATCTTAAATCATATTAGGGATAGAGCTAAGAAACATTATATTCCTAAATCCATGTATCATTACATGAGGATATAATTCTGGTAATTACTGAGAAAAAAAAGCTTAGAATGGTAGTAGTTGTAAGGATATTTTTTGCAAATGATCAAGATCAGCACTATTAGATTACACAATTCCCTAAGTGAAGGGTATCTTACCATAGGGGAAAAAAATCATGTTTTGAAAGAAATTTTACTGATGCCTTTTGAAGTTCAGCTACAAAGTGTTTAGTACTCCCGTTCCTCCTGTCTTTCTTATACTAATATCCCAAAATATTATTAAATTAAATTATGATACTGTACTATGATTTCATGTAATGCCTTTTACGTAAGGCATCGACCAATTAACAACATGGGGTGATTTCTGGAATACATAAAATCTGGAAGTTCTTTGTAGTAATTAAATGCTGAGTTGATTTGGCCAATTACAAACCAAGATCAAGTACAAAGAGAGATTTTAGGCAGGAAGGGTTTGTACAAATGACTTCTCAGCCTGATGCATGGATAACATCTGTCATAAGATCTGCCCTGGCTCTTTGAAGTAGCATAGTGTGTGACAGTTCTTACATCCCAGGCTCATAACAGTTGTGTCTGAAGAGAGGACTTATATGACATTCAGTCAACTGTTGGCTAACCATAGAGGCACCTGAATTTTACTATTTTTCAACTTTAATTTTTCAGTATTAAAATTTCTAGGGACCTAAAGGTCTTCCTTTGTGCCTGACAGTAGAATTGAACATCTGAAACACAACCCTCTTTGGTACATGTAATCTAAGCAATGACAGAGGAATATTTAAATATTAAGCCCTTCAGATAGCAATTTCAAAGCATATGCATATCTGACCATGTATCTTAGAGGGTAGACCTAGCTAGTCTTTTAAAGTACTGGAGAAAGAGTCATCTGGTGCTTTGTAGATGGTGTGAGTTCCCTTTTCTACCTGAAGACAGGCAAAACCCACATCCTGAACCTTCCTGCTCAGCTTGTTAGACTACTCCCCTGGTAGGGAAGAAGAGAGCTCCAATGCCCTTGAAGATCCACCAGTTATGTGTTTTACTGGTAAAAGACTGGACTTGTCCTTTTTTTTTCCCAAATTTCTCAAGGCATTAAAGCCCACATCTGCAGGAGATGCTCAGAGATGTGAATCCTAAATAGAAGGAAGACTTTCCTGGTATCACAGAGGCACCTAAAACGTGGAAATATTGTAGACTGTAAGGCACACAACACCTCAGTGTTTGCTTTTACTAAGCACAGGTAACTCTCTGCCTGCTGTACTGCTGCACTTTAAATTCACCCCTCCCCAGAATTTGTTTGCATACCCTTTGTGTGCAGAAAGTGTAGCATACCCAATTCTATCACTGTTCTACAGAAGGTGACAGATTTGGCAGTTGAAGTGGCAGAAGTTGGTATTCTTTAGCTATTTCCATTAACACCTCTGGAAGCTGCCATAGGCATAGAAGTAAGCTTTGGCTGAACTGGAGTGTATCCTTAAAGAAATTTTTATGTGAAGAAAAATGTCAGATGATTGTAAAATTGTGCATGAATCGCCTTAAGAATTTGAGAATTGATCTTGCTTTCTTTAAGCCTTGTGTAACTCAGCCTATTTCTCATTCATTCTAGTTAAGGAATTATTCCCATGAAACCTGGTAGGTTATGTGCTTGCTACAGGTTTGTTCTCAGAACCATCTGGGTTTTTTTAGATACCCTGCCACTCTTTGTTGAAGGCTTGATTTGCCTGTGTTGTGGAAGCCCCTTTGCATTTCATAGTGTGATTGCAACTCATTGCAAGAACATGACTTTTTATTTATTTATGCTGTTGTAAATTAGGACCCTCTTCAGGAAAAAAAAATCATCTGCTTTGCACATATATCGCTTTCTGTAGGCAAATCAACAGTGTTTTAATGGGCAAAAAAAAAGCTGAATCCAAATTTGAACTTGGCTTCAGAGTTCTGAGTGATACAGCTTTTGTGTGATCTTTAAGGCCTTGGGCTTGTAAAAAATTTTATTTAAAAGTTATTTCCTTATAATGTATACCTGAGGAAGTATGTATTAAGCTCCAAATGGGGAATATTGCATCTCCCCACTCTCCCCAGACTTCTTCTACTCTCCCCAATCAAGACTGAAGGCCAGATATTAGTTGGAAATTGGCTTGCATTGCTCTAGGTCAGAAACATTTCCTCTAAATATATATCGATCAACAGAATACATTTAAAAGACAATAAATACTTATTGTGACCTCTTGTTTGTGCCATTTCAGAATATGCTGGTATTGTCTTAGAGTTGTACCATTACTGTTATTTAGTAAATTAACAGTTCTATTTGCCAAAGAATGAAAAAAAAGTTGCTTTCTTTGCTTGCATGCTGGCTGACTTGTCTCTGTTCTCTGCCTACCTTGTCACTGAAATTCTGGCTGATGTCTTCTGCATCATTCAGCACAGAAATTTTCACTTGCTTTCCCAGTTTGTGCCATGCAGCATGAAAACTAAAGTAAAATATCTGTGCAATGTCAGTTTTCAGGTAGATCATTCTTATATATATATATATATATCTCTCCATGTTTAAAATAGTGTTGCTGTAAATCTTTTCTTTTTTCCCCCCTTCTTCTCCTAGTGCTGAAATCAGAAAAGAGAAGAAAGCTGACTCAGGGAAAGGTGTTGACCGGGAGACTTGTCTATGACTTGTTCTTCAAGGAATTTTTTTTTACAAATGAATGAAAGGAGTGCCACAACCACTAGATATAAATGATTTACTTTGTAACTTTTGTCTTTCATCTCAAACTAGCACAGGTAATGTAGTGCAATATTTGTCTCATTTCACCTTGTCTACTTTGTCTAGTATCTATGTAAATGTCTGCAGTAGCCAATGCAAAAAATCTTAATGTTCTTTGCTGATATTGGCCATTTATCAATAGTTGTATCAGAAATGTAACAAGCAAATTTTCTTTCAAATTCAACTTTCCTGTTAATAGGTTTGTACTGTATTTTGCTACTTTTTCTGTGTGAGAATACTTAATAACCTTCATTCGAGATGAACTTGAAAACCCTTGTTCCATTCATTTTTATTTTTATTTAAAATCACCTAACTCTAGTAAACGATTTCAGGAGACCCAAACTCACAAGCAAACATTCAGAAGTTTGTAAAGTAACAACTGATCTGACCCTGTGAACAAACTAATGAGGATAATCCTTTCCTCTTCACGCTGTCCTTTTGAAGTCGTGGATAACTTTTGCAATGAGGATTGCAGGGTCAGATTCTGTATTTGTGAAGTTTTCCTTGATTTAATACAGTGTATTTAATATTAAAATTTGTATGTAACTGGAACATAGTCCTATATATATATTATATGATATGAAAACAATTTCTCACCTTAGTTAAAAAACACCACCTCATCCTTTTATGTGAAACATGGGTACAGTATTTCTTAAAATGCAATCTGTGATTACATATCTTATCTTGTATTGTATGAATGTTGCCGTGGTAGGCCAAACAAATGCATTTTGTCATGAATCCATTATTTGATAATAGGGAAAATTTTTAGATATAAACATATGAAAACAATTTCTCACCTTAGTTAAAAAACACCACCTCATCCTTTTATGTGAAACATGGGTACAGTATTTCTTAAAATGCAATCTGTGATTACATATCTTATCTTGTATTGTATGAATGTTGCCGTGGTAGGCCAAACAAATGCATTTTGTCATGAATCCATTATTTGATAATAGGGAAAATTTTTAGATATAAACTATACCCCACATGCAGTTACATCACCTGCCCCATGATTTATTGTCTAATATTCAGCCACAGAAAGGGTGTATTTATATTGTCTTCTCTCTACTTCTTAGTTTCAGAGATTGTGTACGTATAATACTTAAATGGGTATCCTGCTCTTGGTTTTGTTACAGCTCTTCATTACTGCATCAAGTACATATTGATTAAAAGATAAAAACAACATTGAAAAGTAAAATGTGGCTTTAAAGCTAGTACAAATACATTTTCATAATGGATTTTGTTACTGCCTGATCCTTCAAGCTGTTCTTTTGTGTAAACAACTGTGAGATTAGGTATTGAATGAATAGAGTTGTGGAGCTGAAGTTTTATTGTGTTATTTGGAATTCACTGATTTTAAAATTTTTTAAGATAAATTTTTAAATTATTGAAATGAAAGCTAACTCTCATTATTATGCTATTACTTTGAATCCTACAAATAAGAATTGTAGTCTTGCAATCTTTGTAGCAACTTGTCCACAGGGCTCTAACATTCCCCAGCTTTCCAAAATACGCTAATCTTTCTATAGG
Organism: Acanthisitta chloris; assembly: GCF_000695815.1. Classification (NCBI taxonomy): domain Eukaryota; kingdom Metazoa; phylum Chordata; class Aves; order Passeriformes; family Acanthisittidae; genus Acanthisitta; species Acanthisitta chloris. Next base: position 42,012 of record NW_008656974.1, on the reverse strand, counting down.
CTTCATGTGAACAATTTTTCTCATCCAGCACATTTAAAGTATTCTAATGTTTTTGTGTATGTGAGTGTATATGTTTTACTACTTTAGCCATAAATAATTGCATTTTGCTGCAAACTTAATAGGGTCATTGTTCTAAATTTACCTTAGCATTATCAAAGCCCATTAAAAGCCATTTTTATAGAGGAAAAAAAATCTAATGGACACAAAGAAGGATTTGCATTTAATTCAATGTTTGTATTTGTAAATTTAGGAAAAAAAATCGCTGATGCATTAAGGTTAATTGCTTTGTTTTGTGTACTTGATGATAAATTGTAAGATTCCAATTGTTTTAAGGTTAGTCTAGAAGCTCAATACTGGTTTGTCCGGAAAGCAGCCTGGTGGTGTTTTGACATGTTGCTGACTTTGTTACAGATAACATATACAATCAAAATGTATTAGCTTCACTTGACCAACTCTTAGAATATGAAGAAATCAGTGTATTCAATGGCATTCTGTATTTCTGTTCAGTATTTCAGAGTGGTTTTATTTTAAAACACTCTGGTTTTGCGTGAATTTAAATGCTATTCCAATGTTAATCTTAACATTCTGAAATCATACACAATATAAAGCAGATGTAGTGCTATATTTACTTCTAATTTCATATTCCTGGTCAAAATTACTCAATTTCTTGGATGTAATTTATTACAAAAGTTTATGTGTACATGTGAATAGACTATTGTGTTTTTCACAATTAAGATATGTTATGTGAAAATAAATATTTATCCTAACTAATTTTCAATTTTATTTTTACACTGCAAAACTCAGAACAGGTATGCAATACTGTACAGTATTTGAAATGTCTATCTGGTGCTTGAATGTGCTTCACAAATGAACGGTAGCACCCAGCACTGCTCCATTTCCAAGTGGCAGCTCATTGAGACACGCAGCACTGTCAGTTCTGGCTCACTGGGTGTAGCCGATGGTGGTGTCCTGGCCTGACTCAAACAGTAAGTGTACCCGTGGGGAGAGCACACAGCTGACCTGTTCCAGGAAGAGAATAACTGAATTCTGATTTACTAGTCACAAGCTGGTCCCCCTTGCTCCCAAGAGAGATTAATACAGACCAAGCAGAAATAGTTGAGTCTTTTTACTGATCTATAGATAAGGTTATGCAATTTAAAATTTGTCAGCGCCTCTGCTCTTCTTAGGATGCTACATTTCTGCTACTGAAAGACATTTAGGCCTTAAAGCCTAGTACTAAAGTATTGACTCTATTTTATTAAATCCCTTTTAACTTCTTTACCAATTTTTAAACCAAAGACTAGAAGCCTCCCCCGGCCTAAGAATGGTAACAGTCACACCTCAGACTTCAGATGCTTCTGTTAGGATTTTACACTAAGTATATTGCACAACAAACTTAGGTTTCCATTTCACATACTAGAAAAAAGGTTAAGTGGTAGGTGCCTAACTAACTAGCAAGTGGCCCTACTTCAGGCACAACTGTTTTTTGGCTTTGTACGTCAATAAAATGAGCTGTTTTCTTTTGTGGCCTCAGTTTCAGGTATTTACCTGTGCTCATGCAGTTCAAGCAAACTCTCAATTGCCTGAGGCAGCTCTACTAGCCTATTGCCTGAGTTATTTTTGGAGCTGAGGGAGTTCTACCAGAGTGAAAAATTAGACACTGAATTGATGTTTGTTAGGACACTACCATAGCAGTAAAACCTTTTTTTGTTGTTTTAAAAGTTGCATCATGCTCTATTAGGAGCATATCTTATATGTTGCTTTCCAGACAAAGATATTAGCATTGTTGTGCCTCACAGATAAGACAGTTAAAAGAGGACTAAGTATTGAGAGTACAGAGGAGTTTCCCCAGTTTGATGCTAGCATCATCAAGGTATCAGATGCAAAGAACTGCATCTTTACTTAATGAAAGTCTTACCCAGACTATATAATCTCTAGTTTTAACTTTTTTAAAAAAGTTTCTCTGATTAGACTAAGGGAATAATTGCAGTTCAAAGTCAAAAGAATGAGAGATGTGATACTATAACCTCTTTGAGACAACAGCGCTGCCAGTTGACATTAGAACAACTACTATACTGAACCCAAGATATTTTAAAACCCAGTTCCAGTTTGTTTAAAACAATCCAAACAACAAAACCCCCTACATCTTACTTTATGAGTCAAGAAGTTACTGGTTTGTTTGTGAAACCAAAACCTTATTTTCTACCTCAGGCCCTCTTCCCTTTGTCATTTAACATTTTTTGCCATGCAAAAAATGCATTTCAAATTCACACCTGATGTCACTAATAACTCACATTACAGACATAAGGACATGCTGGCATGTACTATTGAGAAGCTAAGTGTTACATAGTCATGTCACACTCCACTACAGGATACCATTACACAAAAGCAGAAGCTTCACTTTTAGGTCTTCCTCAAAATTAATGGGGATTTCTGTAAAATTCTAGGAGTTTGTTTCTTAAGCAACATTTTCAATGATGCAGACTACACCTCCTTTCTTAACTTAATGTCTTTATTATTTTAAAGCAGCACAAGTGGGTTGCATCTTTTCAATCTATGTGAGATTAAGAAAATTAATCTTATCCTCAGACAGAGAAGATACCTGGAATGCTGAAGATAAAGCAGACATTTATGGGTAGGCTGTGAGGAAAAGCAGGTTTGCCCAAGAGAATGTTCACATCATCTCATCATTCTCATTAAAGCCCTTGCTTTAAGTGACTGCCAGTTTGCATTGTAATGTTGTACAGTTGAGTGCAAGGAACAGATCCTATTCATGGATAAATAAGAAACTTCTACAAAATAGAAGCAATGGTAGTCTGCTAGAGTTTACAGAAAGATTTTACCAGTGCAGATTCTAACAGAAGCAGCCTTTATTTTTTTTTTTTTACAATAAGATAAGCAAAAATCACAGTACTATAGCAACCAAATAAATTCAGTGCCATTGGTTTGAGTAACTATCATTCAAAACCTTTGGTGAAAGTTGGCTTACATACTTTCCTTGCAAGACTTCTACATTGTAATCCAAGAGACTGCAGAGAAAGCACGTAAGGAAATTCAGTATAAACAGTGTTTCATTCTGCACAGAAAATATTAACATTGCAGTATACCTGATACTGTTTCTAAAATAATAATTATCAAGCATTACAGAATTTTCAGAGTAATTATCCCAGGGTTCATTTAATTTTTGTGGGAAACATTATTTTTATTCCACAACTGATCTCCATGTTGGTTCCTCTGTGACATTTTTATCATTCATTGCCCTAACATACAAACTGGATTGTTTCTCTTTTAGACTGAAATATCAAAAGGTAATTACTTAAGCACGGACCATGCTTCCTAGGAGTCTGCAACATACCTACATTCTGGTGATGTTAAGACCTGATTTAACACAATCAATAAAAATGCAATAGTTGCTTGGCAACAGAAGTCATTATAAAAGATTAGGATTTCATTGTGTACACTGGTATCCCAAGAGCTGACTCGTATCTTGATTCATTAAAAGTTTATACTGGCTCACAGTACATTATCTGAAGAGTTTTCTGGAGAAGTACCATCACTTAGAAGCAAAATGCTGGTGCTAGGACAGTGAGAAACACTGCTTTATGAAGTGGCTCATATGGGTATAAATATGCTTATGTGCTTGACCGGAGATGGAATGGTCTTTGTCAGTATACCACTGTGTGAAGAAAACACAGAGAATGTTAGTTGTAGCCACATCTAAATGATATAAATTAATCATGATAGACAGAAACGTGCACAAGTGGCCAAGGAGGCCAACAGCATATTGGCCTGTACCAAGAACAGTGTTGCCAACGGGACTAGAAAAGTCATAATCAGGCACTGGAATAGATTGCCCAGGGAGGTGGTGGAGTCACCATCCCTGGAAGTGTTTAAGAGGCATCTGGATCTGGAGTTGGAGGATATAGTTTAGGGATTATGGGTTACAGCAGAGTGGCAGGTTAATGGTTGGACTTGATAATCTCAGAGGTCTCCTCCAACCTTGATGATTCTATGATCATGTGCAGCCATTTAAAATTATCCCAGCATGAGGGTAATTCAGCATGGAGGCAAAGACATGATCGAGGTAGGAAGCTGCTATGACACTTTTGCCCCTGCTTTGTGTGTGGGATATACTATCTATTTATGCTAAAGGTAAAAAAAGAACACGTGGCTTGTCCACATGGAGAGCAGATATAGCTGTTCAGGATTCTATGATCATGTGCAGCCATTTAAAATTATCCCAGCATGAGGGTAATTCAGCATGGAGGCAAAGACATGATCGAGGTAGGAAGCTGCTATGACACTTTTGCCCCTGCTTTGTGTGTGGGATATACTATCTATTTATGCTAAAGGTAAAAAAAGAACACGTGGCTTGTCCACATGGAGAGCAGATATAGCTGTTCAGTTAAGTGGGGTGTCTCTTTCCCTCCTGCAAGTTTGGCTGAGGGGCAACCGTGCACTGGTGCACTTGGCTTCCTTCTATACTTCATTCTTTTCAGCACTGCTCCCCGAGGGTTGGGAGAAGGGAGGAAAGGAAGAGCTTGCACTTTAGTCCAAGAGCTTCCATGTACAGCATAAAAAAGGGGCAAATAACAGCTTGTCATACAAGTTCAATACACACCATACATGATGGACAGGTTGTCTTGGACTTAGCTGAAGTTAACCTTTTCTTCTAGCCTATCTATAAGATACTATTCATTCCACTTTGGGTATATGCAAAGATTGGGATTGGCTGTTTGTCTGAGAACATAAAAAATTTAACAAAATGAAAGATTATTGACCCTAAATAGGAGAAGGAATTGCTTTACAGTTTTTCTTGTGCAGAAAATACATAGGTGCATTGTGTTCAAATTTCAGTTACTGAATATGAAACACAAGTATGTAAACTTCAATTAAGATGATTCTCATAATACAAATCTATTGTATAATGATAAACAAAACAGAACCATACCATTGCCTGAAAATCCACTTCAGCATCAACAAGAGCTTTGGAAATCTGTGCTGCTTGCTGAAAGTGAACATTATCTGAAAAGTGGAAGAGGAAAAAGGTAAACAAAAAATTGCTTCTGTAATACTCTGGGGGAAAGGCAAAGCAATGAACACACCAGACTCCCCAGCACTGCTGACTGAAACACAAATTAGTTGCAGAAAGCAGTATTATTTTATTGACGTAAATGTAACAGCCTTGCCCCTTCATGCTTTTGTTTTGTCAGTAGTAGAATTGCGAACCTGTCTGTAATACTAAAATGTCTAATTAACTGCAACTCACCATCTGCTGTTCCATGAATAAGGAGATACTCAACTTCCTTGAATTTTTCAGCTCTGGCCATTACTGTTGAACTCTGAAATTAAAGGGGAAAAAAATAAAAAAAAAGGTGCTATTTATTAGAAGATAACTTGCTACCAACTGACTTTGATTCCTGTTGACACAGTCTGGGGTCCGTCGGTTAAAACCAACCCCCCATTTCCCCCCTGTGAACTGCCACGTAGCGTGGTCACGAATCCAACAGTACTGTGCTCACACTCAAACCATTCTACACCCCTCTGCAATTATTCCCAAGGGTTATGGCTGCAAAGTAACAGGCAGTTGCAGAGGGAAGAGTTTTGTGAGCGAGGCACCCGTTTAATGCATCGCTATCGCGCTGTTAGCCTGCAGCACACCGTTTGCCATAGGTTTCCTGTGTGACTGCAGACAAGTTAAAAAAAATGTTGCCATGGCAACAGTGCACCCTATGATAGCAAGGAGTAGATCTTGCAGAGGCTACACACATTAAAATGTACACTAAAATGACACTAGTTTACCTGCAGGTAGGTCAACAGACCTAATAGTTCCTCAAGTAAAAATGGGTGACAAGATGTTTAAAATAATGCTCTCTCAAAATGACAGAGAAATGCCTGAAGGAAAAAAACCCTAGGCCAAATCTCTAAATAGAAATCAAGCTACATTTTGAAAATGGTTACATGATACAGTGATGAAAAGATTAAATAATCAGCAGTTAAGATTAATCAAGAAACTTAAAACACAGTAACAACATGTTTGCTAGAAGAACATACTAACCACCTGACTTGCTACTGTGCCTAAAGAATGAAGACAGTAAGGATTGCAGGTAAGATCTTTAAATTGGGCAAGGGAAGGGAATAGCATAGTGCTCTGCCGTAAGAGGGGCAAGAAGAAAGGGGACAAGAGACAAGATGTTTTAGGATTGATGAGACAACTAGCTTCTATGGCAAGGAAAAAAAAGTAGTAGAAATTTGGAACAGAAGAATGTTTGGGTTTTTTCTTCCCCACCTCGTCCTAAGGCTGTATCCTTGCACAGGGATTTGCATTTAGTACCCCCAAAAAGTCAAATTCATTGTATTGCCAAGACACAAAATTGTTCTAATTTCCTTATATCTGTTGTACACTTACGAGTCTTTAAGGCAAATATAAATATTACATTTAAATATTACATTCCTTTTGTCATGGCAGAATAGCATATCACAACCTTTTCATATGTGAAATGAGTTCTTTGTATTTATTCAACCAAGTCTAAGAAACAAGTTCAGCAGAGAGGAAACCCACCCTCCACTCTGCAATACTGCAGTTGCCCTCTTTAGATGGTCAAAGGCTGCAGAGCACCAGAAATCCCATCCGATATATGGAAATCCATGCACCATGGGAGCATGATGCTTCCATTGAAACGATTTGATATCGTGGACTAAGAACAGTTAGTTCCAGGTGCCAAAAATGTGGAAGAGAAGACTTTGATTCATTGAGGAGCACTGGTAAAGCAGCTGTCCAAAAGAATAATTCAGAAAGAAATGGCCCAGTGATATTAAAGAAAAAGAACAAAAGAAAAATAACCAAGCAGTATCCTTTGAGTGAATCATTTTCCACATGTGCAGAGGGAAACTTGATAGAGCAGCTTGCTAAGCTTTCTTCCAGCAAATCAGTGCTGTTTTAAGCAAGTCTTCTGCAAGTGGAAACCTGACTTAAGCTACACTTCTGAGAGCTCAATTTTGCAAAAGCAGTTTTAGATAAAGGATATCACTATTTTTCTCCTCCAAGCATTAAACAAAGTGAAGTTATTTGTAAAAAAAACTTCAGAAAGAAAAAACACACGAGATACCTTCTCTGCTTTTTTAATCACTTGCAAGTAACGCCTCACTTGTTATACCCATACTCTACAGGAAGAGTCCCTTCCCTAAAACATGCTTTAAGGACACAGTGAGTCTGTGTCCTTAAAGGATATTGCAAGATAGAGAGCAATCTCAAATTAGGCACAGTTAGAGAATAAAGCAACAGCGACATCAGCCGAACAAACCTCAAGTGGACAACAAATAAATACAACTTTATCTACCCCTTCCATGTCATAGTTATACTGTCGCGACAAAGGCTCCAAAAAAGGTAACGTGCACAAGTACTGAGAATTAGGCCCTACTGAGTGTAACTGGCTTTTCGAAAGATCACGCAGCAGTCAACATTTTATCAGCACTCCATAAACAAGTTAAGGTTTGGCTGAAACTGAAGGTCTCTCTCCCTTTAGCATATTCTCAGATAATAGAACAAATGTCAAATCAGTACAAGATGGCATATTTACAAAATTGTACCCTGTTTTGCATAACCTAATGATGCAGCAGTTCTTAAGGACTGAACATTTCAAATCTGCTAGAAAAAGATTGCCAAATCTATGACTGTTTCAAACACTTGCCAAAAGCATATCAAATTCAGAGTGAACTGCAAAATAATGTTCTCACAAGTTGAACAGTCTCTTCGGTATGCTTTACATGGCTACTGCATCTGACCTCCAGAGCTCTGCCCTGATTTAGTCTCAAGTCTTTTGCATCAGGGATATTTCTTCTGGGCAGACAGCTTCTGTGCCATTCGGCCTAGGATCCTACACAATTATACTGGGAGATCCACCCATGCTTCCTCTTCTCTTTTACAAAGCTCTGAATTATTAATAGTTTACCTTAAAAGACATTGATGACACCTAATTAGCCTTAGGAGTGTGAGTCATCCCTCAGACTTGACTGTTGATAAAGAATATTTAGCATCTCAGATACTCTGCCTTCAATAAATGCAAAACACAACATCACAGTAATACAAAGGTGGGATGTACTCCTCTTACCACAACTAGTTTCTGGAGTCTGTATGTTAACACTCATTAACAATACTCTGGGCATTAGGAAGGTGCCTAGCAGCACATATCTTCTGTAAGCAGGTGTGTACCCAGTCTCTTTTTTGTAAATTAGGGAATATGGTACACTGTTTATGCATCTTTTCACTTTTGATGCCAGCTTTACAGCGGATGCAGTAGGACAGAATAAATGATGCAGCATGCACACCTGACAGTACAAAGTTCACAGTTCAAACATGCTTTAACAGCTTCAGCTGGGAGAGCTTTCAGTACATATTTTCCATTTACTCTAAAAAACATTCAGTTCAGCAAACAGCTCTCATCAGCAACAAGGGGCCAGGAGGGACTATTGGGACTGGGGCATAGAACAAAGGGGCTGTAAGCCAGGAACATGCTGGGCTGAAGTCAGTAAGGGTCTTCAGCAACAACAAAATCCCACAACCCTTTCACTGATGCTACGTGAAAAGCAACAAACTCATTGTCGAGCTACCCCACCCCTCCAGGTTAAAAGTAAATTCCAACTAATATATTATTTGAAGCATTTAACAACAAACGAGGACTTCAATTGCATTTTCTCTAGGAGCAGCAGCAAAGTGTGACAATCTGATCTGTGCAATTACTCCTCCTCCATCTAGCCACCATTCTCCCCAATTAGTCCTCTGAGTAACACATTTGAAACCTTTAGCTCTTTGGTACTGGCAGTTTCAACGTGGCCATTGCCAGCAATGGATACTATGCCAAGAAAATCCGACTCCTGGCTTGAAAGGATTAAACAGTCCTCTGTTGCCATCTGTGCCGTGAAGCTGGTGAATGACTTTGTGCACCCAGAGCGTTAACGTTCGTTCTGCACAACGACAGTAACTTGTATTTACACTGCTACCTCGCAGACCTCCTACTGTTCCCACTGCCTTAAAGAAATACATTTGGAAAAAGGCAGGCAGGCGGCTGCAGGCTGCTGGTCAGTCCCTGGTGGGCCCCAGTAGCTTGCTGATTAGATGAGGCAGTCACAGTGCCAGCACAGTTGTCCAGCGGTCACTATCACTGTCCTCAGTCTTGACCAGAACATCTCATATAGCAGTTGCCAAAACAAGATTAGTGTAGTGATATGTCAAAACAGATGTTTCAGTCCATGTATGTATGTATTTATGGTTTTCCAAACTTTTAAATTACAGCAATAACCTCCCCCTTTTTTCTACCCATGGCACTTATTTTTTTAATGCCTTAAGACACAAGCAGTGCTAGATTGTCTTCTAGCCTATTTACCAGCCCAAACATGGAGAATGCCCCATCTCTTTTTCTCGAACATCAGTGTTTGGTTCCAGCATCACCATGGCTGAACACCTTTGTGAAACATGTCAATAACCAAGGCACAAAGGACCCCTCAGATCCCTCACAGTTCTTCAATAGCCACTGTATTTTCACCTAGACCTGAAGTTTAACAAAACCTAACAGAAGGCTTGGCTAATCTGCCATATGCCCAGCTACACCTGTGACTTGAAAAAGCCCTGGAGTCAACAAAAAGCAACTGGCACATGGAAGAGCAAGTTGGTGATTAACCATGCCACAACAAGGACAATCTATACGTATTTTGCTTCTATTAGGACACATGGAATTTCCCTCACTTCTGAACATTAGCCATTTTAGAACAAACTCTGGACACTCCATTTGATGGAGATGGGGCCAAAATTCCAACCCCAACACTGCTGGCTCTCAGGTAGCCTGCAATTTGATATGATCCCAGTACAGACAGACTTACCTACCTGTCGAAATTTTCTAGTATTTGGGAGATTTTGCTTTCCCTGAAAAAGCTTGCAGATTCTTAAAGCAACAAAGTTCATACAATACATAATTTTTTAAAAACCACATTTCAGAAAGAATGGGAGTACATTTGCTTTGGTGGAAATGTGTAAGATAAAGCATAGTTTGCTCACCAACATACTAAATTTTAAAACAAGTATTTTCCTTGGTGATTAAAAGAAAACAGTTTTTACAACTTATTTTACAGCCTGCAAAATAGCCAAATGGAACTGAATATAAAAAAAACCCAAACCAACTCAACGCACCAACCAAACAACAGAAACTCCACACCATCCAGCAAGCAGGAGCTGCCTCACACAAATCCAAACACGTAAGATTGCCTCAAAAAGCACAATCTAACAGTTCTAGCTGGAAAGAAGAAACAAACTTATTTCTTCTCATGGGGAAGGAACTAAACTGTTTCAAGAAAAATACTGTGGTTTAGAAACAAAACTAGACACCAAAATGGAATAAAGTGATTTCTTTCTTACATTATAGCTCTTCAGATTATCACTCTCTATAGGAAGGCCCATGTATCTCTCCGTGTATATTGAATCTGCAATTTAAATAAAAAAAAAATTAGAATCTGCTACTTAATATCCAGTCTGTCTACCATAAATTTTACCCACTGACACAAACAGTAACAATGCATACTGGAAAGTAAAAAAACCAAAAAAACAAGCCGAACCAAAACCAACCAGGTTTTCCACAATGAGGCATGTAGGTACCCATAATTATTCAGAATATTTAATCTTCTTGTTGCCATGGACACCTGAATGCTGAATATTAATAAAGTACTTTGTGTCAATGTTTCCTTATTGTTATTCTTTCAGTAATCCTAAGAAAATTACTGAAAATGTTGCAGTAAATAACTAGCACTTGAAAAAAAATCTTAGATATTTTATCTAAATGTTAACTACCAAAAATCTATAAAATGAAGACGTAGTAATAGATTAGGATTCATTTTAGGCTGTTACATATAGTAAAAATTAAGCACATCTGATTTTCCACACATTTTTCACCACAACACTATGTTACTTTTTTGCAGATTTGCTGCTTTGTTTTAAGCCATGCAAATCAATACTCTGCTGCCATATTCTAATGCCCATTTGACTTCTCATCAGTGTTGTCACAGTGGAGTTTTTTTCATGCTGAATATGCATACCTTCATAATCCTTTAATCAACTAAAGGTGGAATTTTAGAGATCCTGATCATTAGAAAATATTTCCTGTCATACTGTAATATTTATGTCCAAAATATTATGAAGACTTTGCTATGTCCTCAACAGCCTAATGCTAATACCTGGCAGTATGATTTGAGCTGCTGAATTAGCGGTTATACAGCCACTGTGCTAGCTGCAGAATGATAAGTTATGCCTTATTTAGCAGAGGTTTGCCAGGAAAAGCTTTCCCTTGAATGTTTTTAGACATATCCAAAACAGAAAAATGTCAAAATGTGGTCAAATTATATATAGTATAAATAGGTGATGGTACAAATTTTTTTTAATCTGGGAGGAGGGCTCCTATAACTGTATTTGTAGCCTCATGCAACTACAGCCTTATGCACTATAAGCTTGAAGCATGTACTGACTTGTCTATTTGATCAGGTTTTCCTCACATCAAGCTATTCTCAAGATGAATTAGATTATTCATAAAATCCAAATTTTACATGCTAAAAGAAAAAAACCAAAATCCAACCCTACAGCAATTCAAATCCTATTCTGTTCATTTGAGAGAATAAATTACAATGTAAGTTTAACATTAACCCTCACAGTTCGTTCTTAGAAGTGACGTTATATTTTGAACAAGCCAAGTCTAACAGTGATGGATTCCTGACACACAATACTGGTCTCAGAACTTGTGGCAACTTTGGAAAGCAAACACAGGCACATTACAGTAATACCACAAATATTACAATAATTTAGCCTTCATTAAAGGTTAAATAGATTACCTGAAATTATGGATTTTTTTTAAAATAGGAAATAATATTTAACAAATTGGTTTAATTTCAAAATGCAGTAGCCATGAGTTCATAAAAACAGACCAAGTGGCATTTACATGGCATGTAGTAGATAATCAAAGTTCTGCACTATGAATCAACACTTTGCAGCATGTGCACTGCAAGACATATGGGAATCCTTGTAACGAGGAAGCCATCACATACCATAATATTGCCAATGTGACACAGGGGCAACCGCTATTCCACACTTGAACACGCCGCTTCCAGAGCCAAGCACCATGGAGGTCACATATCCCCCATAAGACTGAGAAGAAAACATTGCTGTTATTTTAGTCGGAAAGGAAAGGATGGGGCCCATCTGCTACACAGTTCATCAGACATTTATAGGCTCAGTGTTTTTCATATTAATGAACTCCATTCTGAATTTGGGTCAGATCTCAGCCAGCCTGCTCAGTCGGGGAAACAGGCATCAAACAGCGCATGGCAGCTGTGGCGCTGATGAATGAGTACTTGCTGGGGAAAAAGGGTGCAAACGCCACTGAACTGTGACTCAGCTGAGGATGACAGTGTTTGGTAGCACCGTAGGCAGCAGCGAAAGACAGGAAACAAGACACTGCTGACCCGCTGTGTCCCTTCCCGTGCTGGGGGAGTGGGAGGAAGCAGAGCTCCAGCCCACAATGTGCCCGATGAGTAGTTGCAACAGGGCATCCAAAAATTTACAGCTCCCTTGGAGCAGGCCTATGGCAGCTCGCTCCCTAACTCTCCCCCAAAGTGTCAAGAGCAAGACTGTGACTGGGGAGTGAAAGATCTTCTGCTGAGTCTGTGGGAGGAACTGTGCAGCAACACACTCCTCGCTACACATGGAAAATTTACTCACAGTCTAGCCTGATACACAGACGAGTAAATATCTGACACACTTGAGCATCCAGACAGCAAGATACCTAAACACTGTCACCAACTGCCCAAGTGACTGGCCTCACAATAGTTTTAAGGGGTTATTGAGGAAAATGTGCCCACCCACATTCAGAAAGAAGAGCAATTTTTGGATCTCATTCCTGTCTTGAAACCAGATTACAGGCAAATGGAACTGTATTTTAGTTAAAAGTCTTTAAATGTTTGCTCCAACTTCAATTCTTGGGCCCTCCCACTGAGATCAGGAAATAAATCCATGTGCTTAATAAATAACCCCTTGTATAAATATGCTGCCTAACCTGGCCACAGTAAAGATATTACTGCTGAATCTATGGCAAGCAAAATTAATCCACACAGCGATAGGTTGACAATGAGAGGCTGACAATCTCAAAACTCAAGAGATAAAGAAAATCTGTTTGCCCACAGGTTCTGTATCCAGGGTGCATAATCTGGACAGCTCCAAAGAGGAATGCTCTTCAACTATTCAACCTGAGGCTCATAAGGACTTATAATGGCAATGCTTTAAGTCCTATTTATGCAGAAAGAGTTTTCCTTCCACTACAGTTAACACTACTACACAGTATAACAGAGGAATCTACTACCAGAAAAAAAGCTGCTAAAGGCACCATCATCATATTGCCATCAAGCAAATTATTTACTGGTGCCTGTCACCAGCAGTGCCCAAATTTCAGTTAGCAATTTAATTCAAGATCCCGCATGCAGTCCTGCATATACTTAAACACAGTGTGCTTAAACAGAGCATGCAAGAATAGACCCTATGACACCAGAAAAAGCAGTGAAACAGTGGCCTGGGACAGAGGAATACGCAGCATTATAATCTCTAATGCTACATATGCACTTAGCCTTGCAGCTGAGGGGGTAGGTATATGCCATTAAACACTACGCTCTACTGTGACAGGTTTAAAGATGCATCAAGTTGGGGCAATCTGGCCTCTGGTTGCAAGTACTGCTGAAATAAAATATAGCCAAGCAGAGCAATGTAGCAGATCTAGGTATTTGCAGGCACTTTTAAGATGTTTTATCAGTTCAATTACTGGATTGTGCTGTGACCCAGAGGTGCCTCACATGAAGTAGCCCAGCACCTCACACGCACGGCAGCACAACAAATAGTTGTTACAATTAAATAATATGCCTGCCAAAATTATTTGAGTACTTACCCAACCCCAAATAGCTATTCTGTCCTTATCAACAAAGCTCATTTCAGAAAACTTTCTGAAAGCAAACAGAATAATTAAACACTTAAAGGTTGCCAGTAGCTGCCATTTTACAGGTGTGCCTATTTTCCATCAAGTCTGCCTCTTTTTATTACACAAATAAGCATTTCCCACTTCATGACAGTGACTGCATATGAAGACATACAATAATTCAAACACATGTCTTTAGGAAATTCAGAAAAACATCTGTGCACGTGACACTTTGTAAAACCCCTCAAACTGCACTCACTGACATTTGTAGTGTATTAGGTTAGATTTCACTACCTGCCTTGCACTTTTTTTGGTGTTTGTTTGTTTTGTTTTTGTTTTTAAATATACACGACAATCAAATTGCAGCAGTAAGGGACAGGCTGACACATGTAAATCAGTCACCATTTAAAAACAAACCCCACAAGATTGTGAAATACTATTTGTTTAAACTCCTTAACATTTTAAAATCCCAAACAGAAAACCCTGTAAGATCATTCCATTATGATTCTGAGAGATGCATGCTGTGATTGTCTGGGTTAGCAAAGTTCTACAAGCATAAACCAAGTGAGGAACATGCACTATGATGTAAAGGCTGAGTATTTCATACAAGTAATTCTGCCACAACACAAGCTTGCAAAATGCTTGGAGTTAAACTTCCATTTCCAAGTTCCTTAGTAGCATGTTCTTGTACTAATGTGACAGCTATAAAACCAGAGATACCGTAAATTTTTATTTCAGCATTAATTCTTCTCTCTAAACATAGAATGATGGTTGGCCCATAAATGACACACTCTGGTTACAATTTTTGCCAATAATTTCAAGATAACCATTCAGAACCTTTACCCTATTTTCCCCCTGCACAATAGGCACATAAAAGGAGCAGGTGTTGACCATTTCCCTGTCGCTCACCTGGCTGCTGCTATCTGATCTTCCACTTCATATGTTCCCAGCCTTCGGTTTATTGCGTGCATAATTTCATCCCCTTGGTATCCACTTCCTCTGCCATCAAAACTGGCCACAATGATCTTCTCAGTGCTTGCGAGATATGTAGCCCAGCTGATCTGGAAGGCATAATCTACTTTCTGACTACAAGGTCCTGCATACCTGGATAAAAAGTGCCACAGACTTCAGTTATTTACTCTTTACATATTCTCATATCAAGCATCTGAAATACAATTATTGCTGACAATTTTTGGCTACTAAAGCAGGATAAACTTTTAAATTAAACTGAGCAAACAAGAAAAGCATCACTACCGATTCCAAACTGATGCTTTGCTGGACACTAAAATCAATATGCTCTTTGAAAACTTCTATTCTTAATCAAGCAGATGGGATATTTTTTTTGTTTTACTGCTTTCTGCTCTAATGAGAAATTTTCATTATTTTGACTTTAAGCAGCTTATCAGAACTCCAAGCCAAATTCTCTTTTCTGTTGGCATATCTGAGTCACCTGAGTTTCAAAGTGATGTTCTCTATTTCTGTTTCATTCACCCATGATTTATTTGTTCTGAAATCAGCAAATAGCCTTCATTTGGAAAACTGAAAAATACCTTTTTCTGCATTTTTAGTGTCTCATCAGTCTAAACTATTTCTTATGCAGGCTGAGGAAACAGAAGCCAAACTGTAATTTTAACTCTTTACTTTAAAATATTTCAGAAGCACTTGACCACTATGAGATCATAATCTGAGTGCACCTCATTACTACTTTTGATGGCAAATTTCTGTGCAGTGCACCTCTGTAGTCCCTTTGCAATGGAATAAGAAATGGAAGAATGGCTCTTGTGTCTCTAGAACCCTCACAGTTTTAAAAGCAAAGAAAAAGAACTACTGGGAATTCTTTATTTCAAGCTATAGATCTTGATACTTCCGAAGGAATTTCTGATATCAAGATCACCACGAAGCAGAGGTGATCCTGACAAAGGTCCTGGTAAGTCAATAAAGGCAGTATCAAAACCAAAATTAGTCTTAAGAGGCCAAGATCACTGACTGCTCATTAAAATGTTCAATAAGCATATAAAAAGTATTACAGTGCTACCCAATAACATTAAATAAAGATGTATCTAACAATTAACAGCTAGTTCCCTTGTGGAGGCAGCTTTTTGTAAAAAGAGGAAAAGCTTAATATTTCTATTTTAATGAATAGCTAAAATTCAATAATTTCCAGTTAGAAGAAAACATACCATAATGAACAGAAGTGCCTCAGGAAGAACTGACCAGGCAGCTTGTGCTCATGGTCTTAAATTTATGAAAAAACAACAGCAAATGCAATCCTGACCACGCAATGAAGTTTGTCAACGCTAGCTGATAGTCAAATATCACACACAAAATGCAACATCACACACACTATGTCAGCTTTAGGATACACATCTTATTCAAGGTTTCATTCTGGAATGCCATTTCATTGAAATTCCTGAGGAACTTCAGGAGCAGAGGAGGAGGTAAACTATCACTAACATCCTGGCTTTTAAATCAGATACAGACTGTATCAGCCTCAGTGGCTCCAGCTGAGTATGTGCTCATTAAGCATGACATCATCTTATGGTACAGGAATCCAACACAAATTGGGATACATCTCGATTTTCCATTCCATCTTAAATCCTGCTTCAAGAAGTAATTGGAAAACATGACAGTGTTCTGTCTCCTGATCTTACTAAGAGCATTTGAAGTAGATGAAGGCAATTACCAATATTGCCATGTAATTGAAAACTTACACATCAAGGAGCAGAGGGTACTTCTTTGATGAATCGAAATGGGGAGGCAGTATCATTTGATACCACAGGTCTAAAAGTGAAAAAAGTTTGACTTGGGTCAGTTCTCCAGCGAAGCAATTTGACATGCATTGCAATTCATACAAGAGCACATTTGAGCCACCCCCGAAAAACTAGTTTCATCTGAACTGTCCTAATATATACAGGAAAATGGTCCTAGCTAATCTGTTTTTTTTAAAAAATGTTTTACAGTTAGCTTAGCAGAAAGTCCTAAAATTTAGGGACTCAACATGCTGTCTCCTAACATTATTCTAAGCTTACATGTAAAACTTGTTAGGTCTCTACACTGGTACACCTGGCACTAGCTCAAAAACGTTTCTCTAATAAAATTTATCTCCCAGAAGTAAAAAGAAATTCTAAATATTTTGAATCTGCCAGATAGACTTGGCATGACAGTTTGTAAAGCATCCCAAAAACCTATCCAATTTCTGAAGCAACATTGATTCCGGTTCCGTCCATGTTATTCTTTCCACCCAAGTTGGCTGAGAGTCAGCTGAACATTTTAAATTCACACCATGTAAGTTTTGCAAACTGAATGGTTCAATTGGTCACTCATGAATTTTAAAAGAACTGATGCTGCAAAGGAGCCATGAAGCAATGCTGAGGGACTGCAATGCAGTAATAGTCAGAGTACAAGTCTTACAGAAATTTGTCCACATATGAATATGAAAGGCACCAGAACACTGAAACATTAACAATCTACACTGAACACATTGAAATAACTAATATTAAGTTTTTGCATGCTCTATAGTAATGGGACTCAATTTCTTCCTTGACAACATACAGGGATTTTTGAGTAGATTTAAAATTTGAAGTAGGACTACATAAATGGATTTATTTCTCCTATTTGTGACATTAAAAATATATTCCCCTTACCCAGAAGGTTTTACCCTGAAGACATGAAGTAGTAAGAACAAAGAGGAATAATTAAAAAAAAGAATATACAACTGATAGCACGAAGAACATCTTTAAATCTCCATCTTGCCTGGAAGATTTCATCTTTAGCCCTAGTAAAAATGTGACAGAAATAAAAGACAGAAAACACAAAGATAAAGAGAGTTATTACATAAATAAGGTAACAGTGAAAGAAGGGAGGCATCAAAAGGAACAGTGAGCAATGAGTGACTGAACTCAATACAGCTTGTAAGATATAATTGCATTAAGAGTATCCAATAATTTTATCAAGAGGAAATTTGTCATGAAGAGAAAAGCTAGCGGCAAAGGCTGGAGCAAGAACAGTTTAGACAGGTACCAGGCCTCCCACTGCTGGTCCATCTGATGTTCTTCAGCCTAAGAGCACACCAAGAAAGCTTCTGCACCCAAAATCAGAGGAGCACCACTCATAAAGCATTAGCAGTTCATTTTCTAGCATTTTGTTCTAGTCTGCATTGAGGTTTAAGTAGTCTTGGAGTGTGAATATGCTTTTAAGAATGTGACTATTCAATCCAAATATTCCCACACACAAAGTCAAAGGTGATAGTGTTGAAATGTTGCTTAAATGTTTTTTTTTCAAGCTTTTCCATTTAGAATCTGTGTCTGTTTTTTCATAGTAACTGGACTTTTCCACATTTCCAACCTGTTAACACAAACCAAAGGGACCTGCACCTGTAAATTAAGACCTACTTGAATTTATAATGTAATTTAAATTCAACAGTGCTTACAAGCTTTGTGCTCCATTCTCATTTCTCTTATTTACTTAATGTGGTGTTAGACACTTCTGTTTTTCAGTTTATTATAAAGGAAAAAAGGAGTTAAGCCACTTCATCATCAAAACATCAAGATATCACACCAGGGAAAAAGCATATTTTAGATAAGAATATTTTGGGATTTCACAAAAAACCAGAATGTTTGGAAATGTCCAAAAAAATAAATCTTGCCTTGCCTCTAAGTGCTGAATAACTGCAATAATCCCCACTACACCCATCTGTTCTGTCATGCTCCTCAGCAGAAGACCTTGAAGCACTTGGTGAAAAGGCAAGAGAAAGGTAAAAGATGTTTTTTGAACTTACTGTATCCACCTACACTAAGGGAGCCAATTTTTTTTGAAGGCATCTGAATATCTTTCAATGCATTTTCCAGTTCAGTATTATTTTCCAAGTATCTGAGGACTAAATAACAGAGTAAGTAAGACTCAGATTAAATACATTACTTTCAAATGCACTATTTTTAAATTATGAACTACTTTAAACATTCAATTTGAGATGATGGCAGCCTACATTGAAGTCTTAGTTTACTGCAGTTTTTGTTTTTCCTCTCAGATCCAATGTTTACAATACAATTTTCCTCCAGTTATTTAGTAACCAGAAAGCTGTTTTCCCCATTTTTCATCTAAATGCAGTTTCAGAAAAATTGAACAATTATCCAGTAAATAAGTCATACATTACTCACTGTTTTTTAGCACAATGTAAAATAATATTAAATAAACTATGAATAAATGTATGCCAAGCTTTATAATTTATTCGTCTGGTAATTATTTGAAATGAAATTTACCCTTCATAACTGACATTTGAATTACTATACTAAGCAATGAGAACAAAATGAAAATAAATTTACAGTACAATTTTCTGGCTCAACACAAATTATATTTAAAGTCAATCCCATACCTTGATCATCAGTGCTTCTGTGCAGGGTAGACACAGGCAGGCCTGGACCTGTTAATAGGGCACAGTACCTTCATGTTTGCATGCTGTCTTGAAACATAACCCTTGTAAAGTAACTAGAAACGGGTGAATCACAAAAGCTCAGAACTCAGCCTGCACAAGCTGCAGTTTAAATCAGCAGGGGCCAAATTCAAGCCACAGGATCTCACAAAATTTTCGGACTGTCTCACAGATGAGCCACATGACTATCAGGTACTGGAGAACTGAATTTCCACTTCTTAGCAAAGCCTACGCATTCGGTGTGGACCACAGTTTGTCAATCAGTAAGCCTTGTCACAGAGACCACAGCAGCCATCGTTTTTACAACCTGACTGAACGATTCCCTCTGCTATCTGTCTGTCCTTCTAGCCCATAGATCAGGGAAGACCTTGGCATCTTAAAAAAAACATTGTACATTTCAATGTAAAGAAATTTTATAGAAGATTTGATTTTTCCCAGCCTTTGATTAATTTATCCCTTGTAGTATCTAGCACAAGCACTTGCAGGTGCAGGACAGATTACAGTCCCACTGCTTACCTTATGATTAACTGGATTATTTTTTTTTTACCAGCACTATCTATCTTATTTCCACACAGAGAGCACTGCTCTTTACTCCCAGCCTGTTGCTTGTCATGCGCTCAGAGCCTCCAAATTCCTTCTGCAGCCAGAGCTCCCCATGCAGCTCTTGAGGAGATGCGCAGTGCACAGTAGTGTTTTGCAGCTTTTTCATGTCTACTGACAGATAAAACTAACAAGTTTTATCCTTGTAATTTTTGTCAACGTGCTTTTGAGCCTAGGAGGCAGTAAGGCAGTATGTTTTTCCACTGCCAATGCATTTATCCAATGACATCAACACATATCATTGTTACGCGGTACATATCAAGATCCTGATGAAGTGAACTTCCCCACCCAACTAATCAGTGAGTCATGTTTATGTCAATTAATTCGGGATATACTCACCAAGACAATTTAGCTGATAATACTGTGCATCTTTGCTGAAGGACACAGAATAATACTGGCATCTTTCTTGATTCAGATCACAGCTAACACATTTAGTAGAATTTGGACTGCTTTCCAAGAGCACTCTGCAAAGTAGATGAGCTTCATTTCAGAGATGACTTTTTTTTAAGCTATGCTAAACCAATGTATGTTTTTTAAATTAGATGGCCAAATGAAATATGTTAAAATTCAGAAGGAAAATCATTACTGAGTTAACAATTAGAGAAAACTTAAACTTTTGAGTTCAATTAATATTGAAATTATAATCATAGCAAAAAAAAAGCATGAAATGTTTTCTTTAGGGGTTCATTGCTTGAGGATTAGCTGTTTCTTCTCACAATTTCCCTTTAATCAACTCAATTTACAGAAAAGCATTTTAGTTATTTTTGCAGTTTATACTCTTACACTAATTTTCATTAAACATCCTCTATAGGATCCCACCTTAAACTGAACATGCTAATCTTTTAGTTTGCAATGCTTTTTATTTAAGTTTTTCTTTCATTAACTACTGATACCATTACTGCAGAAAAAAATTTCTTACTTATAAAGATTTCTTCCTCCTGGCTTTCCACCATTTTCATTGCTAATGTAATACCTATAAAAGCAAAACATACTGGTTTTGGTAAAATATTTACGGTACATTACAATATTTAAACGTTTATATTACGTATTTAAAGCAGATTTTTAATGAGCTAGATGACATTTTTGCCCTGTTCTCCTTCCCTGCTTGCTTAGACCTTTGTTACCACTCCTTAGGATAGGAATCAGTAGCTTAATTACAAATACTTACAAAAACTTATTGGTTACAGCTTCTATGCTGATTACTTCCCATTTTCCTGAAGTAATAGGTACTGGAGCCTGGAACAGGGGGAAAAACAAGGCAAAA
Source organism: Acanthisitta chloris (assembly GCF_000695815.1). Taxonomy (NCBI): domain Eukaryota; kingdom Metazoa; phylum Chordata; class Aves; order Passeriformes; family Acanthisittidae; genus Acanthisitta; species Acanthisitta chloris. The sequence continues at coordinate 20,726 of NW_008656974.1, read as the reverse complement.
AGTAAAACATGAAGCTCCTTGACCACCAGAAGAAACACAAGCCAGCAGTGACCATCCGACACGTTATTACTCACCTGTGAGCCATTTATGTAATGGATGTGCTTGTAACCTTCTGCATTGCTGAAGACTTTGTAGTAGGTAGTATTGTCAGGTGCAAAGTGAGGGACAGATGGCTGAAACTTGGACATAAGAGAGAGATCTATTAAAGCAAGAAACAGAACTCCAGACCCAAAGCAATAAATTTAGGTTTTGATATCTCTAACTGGGAGTCTCAATAGTTAAGGCAATGCATTATTGAACATACTGCAAATATTTTTGCCTGCTGACTTAGTAGGTAGAAACTGTAGCCATCATCCTATGAGTAAACACACTTGAAATATTTTCTTGCTCCTTAAGCAGCAGAATTTCCTGAGTATTAGACCTGGTCGTGATCTGTATCCCCTCCTACCTCCTTTGAATTTGACGCACTTCAGGTGTTCTTAGTTTTCTACCATTTTAGGAAACAATATGTGCATCTACTTTCAAAGTCACAGTTTCATTATGTCTAACGCCAACATGCAGCTGTAACCTCTAAAAATGTAAACTTTGCAAATACATGTTTTTCTTGAATTTCCCAATTTAAAACATGTGTTTGTGAACAAATTCTTTGAACTAATTTTTTTTTTTTGTTAGCTTAACTGTGAAAAAATGCCCCCTTCTATTAAAAAAAATCAAGTTGCTTTCCAGAGGGGAAATTTTGCCAGTAAGTAGGTGATTACAGAATGACAGACAACCCAAACTGGAAGGATATTTTCATGAAGGAACCATCCATTTATCAATTGAGTGACAGAAATGAATCAATTTCTTCTACTGACTGCCATCTGAATGTGCTACACATGGTAGAAAGAAAGAGAGCAATGAAATTGAACTGAATGAAATAAAAGTTATTTCTGTGATAAACATCCAAAGGATCTCAATGCCAATTAGGCAACTGACACAATGCAATTGCCCCAGAGATATTTTACCCATTCTGACATGGAAAATTAAAAACAAAGTGCCTTGCCTCTGGTCATTCAGTAAGCAATTATAGAAAGTGAGTCTTCCGAACCCATGTGCTCCAGGTAACCCCTCCTTCTTCCCAAGCAGTATTTTGGCAAAAAGTTAACCTGGCAAATATTTTGCTAGCTTTTCTCTTATTGCAGTCTTGCTTTTTCAAAGTGTGACTTTCCTTCACTCAACTGGCATGCTCTAACTCAGCTGATGACCTGGAAGCCTTATGCAGTAACACAGGCTGTTTAAATCTAGATTTAATTTGAATCTAATTTCATCTCTATTTTTAAGTAAACCCGAACAACCAAACCCAAAACATTATAGATACAAAGAGAGGACTACATGTATATTTTACATACCCATATAAATTACTGACATTTGTATATATGTATGTGTATATATACACACCTCTCATATATAAAAACTATTCCTTATTAGTCAAGCATCATTTTATCATCCCTAAGTAGGTAAAAATAAAAGAAAGGAATAAATATATCTTTCCTACCCACTCTTCAATCCTCCCTACTCTCCACTCCCTTCTCAAATCCAAGAAACACATAGTGAGATTAGCTTTTCTTCCAACAGCTCCTATGATGTGGGTTGTCTCTTTAAAAGAAACAAAAAACCAACAACCTAGTTTAATGGCACAGACTTGCATTTTGCCCTCTCATTTTGCACAACTGTTTACAAAGTCTGCAGCTTGATCATCACATTGTCTAATTGTGAAGCCTTTGCTGCAGAGAAGCAAAATGTGTCAGCGTTAAGGCCTTCCTTTCCATATCAAATTTGACAGCAGGTGGGTTGATCTCTCATCTTCATACTGCGGATGATTTCATCCCTGCTGTTGCCTCCCTCTTTGCATTTCTTTAAACTTTCATTTTTGACTTCAAAAGTGAATTAGTGACTAAAGCATAATCAGTGTGTGGAAAATGCGGGAGTGGAAAGTGTACTCTGTGTTCTCATCAAAAACTCTGAAACTCATTTCTCCCTCCAAGTCTGAACTTTTGCATCTCTGCTTCGCTTCCCCCAGATCTTCTGTGTAGTTCATTAGGTGCCTACTCTCTACCATGTACAAAAGGACTGAGAGGCAGCTTGGAAAGCATCATCCAGACAGTAGTGACTGGTTTGGCAGAAGCGTATGAAAATTTTAATCTGGTCAGTTATATGCATCTTGCTCCCACTTCTCTTCAATGAGTATTTCGTGTGTGTGCAAAATAAATAAGTAGCCCTGATGAGAACCTGGGATGGTTCGTTGCAATTTGAAATGCTAAAAATTACTTTTGTCCTCTATGCCTTTCCTCTAATATGATTCAAAGGTTTTAGCAATTCTTAATACATTTTAACCCTTAGATCTTACTGAAGGAAGGGGCAGGAAGACTGGAAAGGAGCTAAAGCAGCATAGCTGACAACTCCCCCAGAACAAAGGGAGTTCTGAATCCTGGCTCCTACTACCAAAGCAGCAGGT
>NW_008656974.1:0-18207 GCF_000695815.1 Acanthisitta chloris | reverse complement strand
AAAGAGTGCTATGCTTTTTGGCAAGTTGAACATAAAATCATAGAATCGTAGAATGGTTTGGGTTGGAAGGGACCTCAAAGTTCATCTGGTTCCAAGCCCCTGCTATGGGCAAGGACACCTTCCACTAGAGCAGGTTGCTCAAAGCCCCATCCAACTTGGCCTTGAACACTTTTAGGGATGGAGAATCCACAGCTCCTCTGTGCAACTTGTTCCAGTGCCTCGCCACCCTCACAGCAAAGAATTTCTTTCTAATATCTACTCTAAACCTACTCTCTTTCAATTTAAAGCCATTCCTCTTGTCCTATAAAACTGATGCACAGGTCACAGAAGATGTGGTTACAGCTCCAGCCCATGCAGCACTGTCAGCTCAGCCTTAGAGTTCAGAACCCCATACCCACAAGAAAGCTTAAAACCAGGAGCGGGGTGGCATTGAGACCATTTTTTCCTGTACATGTAAAATGCAACAAATGAGCAGATCAGACCTGCACACAAGAATCATTGCAAACTGCAAGAGGCTCATAGGAAATTTTCTTATTATCAGAGTTATTTAGCATGTAGCAGTTTTAGAAATTGAGCACTCACTCTGCCAATCCAGCCAGTTGCACTTTCTTCTGTAAGTTGTTTTCCCTAAGAAAGAAGAAACAATCCCACAACAATTATGTTTGTTTTACATCAGGCTGTATTTCTACAAAGATAAACACACGGAAGTACTCTACTGCCTTCTAGTTTCATTCTCCCATCTACTTTTTCTTACCTGTGGACATGACCAATTACCATTTTCAAAGTCACAGACTGTGAGGACTGAAAAATTCTGAATTCTTCTGAGCCACTGCAGACAAATCCTTTGATCTGTCACCCATGTTACAGCACTCAAATAATGATTCCTGAAAACAGCAACAGCATTAGATATTTAAAATCCTCTCTGTAATAGCATACCATACAATAGCATTCAGCAATTCACTGAATGAGACTCATCTGGGTATTTTCATTTAAATCTACTCTTCACAATAAACAATGCTGCAAATGTAATTGAGCCATTTTTTCATCAATTGTTTTTGCTGCTAGTAGATGCCTTGGTTGTTTTCATAGATACAATAAAGAATTAGATGGTTTGTACATACCCACTGCCAGGAAGATTGCAATTAAATTCTAACAGCCAGATCACTATTCTCTAATGCATAAAATAATAGCTACTCCAGACTGTTCATAAATCTTGTACTATGTGCATCTAGAGGAAATTCTTCTGAATATAAAGTTGCATGTGCCTGAGCTTTTGGAGTGTTACCCTTAGCTGCATGAAGTTGGTTGCTTGTAAGCATTTTCTGAACATATTATTTTTGTTCAATTTAGTAGTTATTTCCATGAGTTAAAATGGAGGGAGGGATCATAGCAAAACCAGATATTACTATTTGAATGGTTTATTTTCATCTTCAGAATACCAACCAGTTAACATGAAGATCTAGAGGATTTGAAAGAAATCATTTTCATTAATATTCCTGTGTATTAATTTTAAAAATGCACCACAAAATGTAATGAGTTTGTTTACCATTATGATCTGTAAGATGCACTGTCTTTTCTTATTTTAGATCTCTCCTATCTCCTAGAAGCCTTATGAACTAAAATAAAACAAATCTCCCCTCCAAGGCAAGTATACATTTTTAACCGGAATTTGCACATTTGACTTAGTTCCAAGTTCATGTTCCCTTTTTCCTCAAAGTTAGTTAACAAAAATGTGTGGGAAGTTTTGTCATAAGAGTATCTTCGTTGGGGTTGGGGGGGGGGGGGAACACTACTATTACTGTGGATGGATTAAAAATACATGCCAACTGGTTACCGACAACTTTCAGGTTTATTTCTAGATTGCAGTTTTGAAATCATGTTTGGAAAAGGTCTATTGTTGCACTTATATTTGACTGGGAAGTTGGTAGGTCATTTAATTGCTACTGTTGCTGGCTCTCTGCAAGAACTTGTTTGAAAAAAATGCAAAAAACCTGCCATTCTTCATGTACTATAATACTGATTTCACTTGTTTTGTATAAGGGGAATTAGTCCCACAAATTTTGTTCCTTCAAAGTGAGAGAAGTTAACAATTCTGGCAACTATAAATCATTCATCAAACAAACTGGACAGTACAATGAAAACAAAACCCCCATTATTTATCAAGCTATTTTTTTAAGGTTACAGTTGAGACTGGGAATGCATATTCAGTATTCAACAATCCACAAAAAGTTAACTAAGCTGCAATTAAGTAGTAGTAGTAGTAGTAGCTTTGCACTGCCCTTCCTCATTTGCTGCTGAGAAGGAATACTCCTGCAAACACTCTCTACTCAGAAGTCAACTTATTTTAGGTCGAATAATTTCAGACAAGAACCCTTCATCCTCCTGTTGGCTAACAGGAGCCTCCTGTACCCCGATGCAAAAAAATGGAGTTTAAGCACTGTATGGATTTCATGCTGGTCATTCCAGATTTGGCAGCTTTTCTTGACAAATAAAACTTTTCCTCTGCACCAGACATGCACTGTGCCCCTTTCAAATGTGGGGTACAATTGGTGCTCATACACTCCGGATAGTGCTGTAATAGGCAACCATTTGCAGCAGCACTGTTTCTTGACATCCCCAACCAGGCAGGTGGGGTGGGGTGAGGTATACCACCAATGGAAACTTAGTTTTTACTCAGAATTTAGCTCAAGGGAATTAAAAATAGAATTTTCCACCACAAAAATTAACCTTTCCTGTCATACAGTGGTATAAATAGAAACACCATGTAAATATTCATTACTTTGTGCTTCCAGGAGCAAAAGTACCCAACAGCCACATTGCACATCATATGGCTTATCCTGCTCATGTACCTTTGCTCTTGCAAAATTCCCCAAGACTCGTTCTGGCCACCTCAACTTTTGCAGGGCACATATGCTGAGATGTGGCCATTATTTGGATCAGCCACTGGGAGAAAGACTAAGTTTTGACCCTTGCACTGATCATTCAAGGCTTGATTTATCTTTGTATTGATCCTGATTTACAGAGTGTTACATTCATTTAAAACCAGATTAATTTGACATAACTCACACCTGTGTTAGCCAGATGGCTACAAGGCTGGAAGGTAGCTGATGGTTATTCTCCCCACATCAGCTTTCATAAGACGTTAACATAAAGTAAAACATAACTCTGAGACAGCAGAGACCTTAATCAGTATTGAGCAAAATGCAAAGGGCCTTTAATTCTGAGCCACTGAAAGTCTGGAATAAAAACAGGGCATGACAGCTATATAGCATCTACCTATTGCAGTGTTACTGTAATGAAAGGATAAAGAACAACATATTCATTAAAACTCACATATCTCAGTTAACACATAAATGCTAGTTACACTATGGTGAGGACTAAATGGATATATTCTGGTTATAGCTTTTTGACCACCACGTACAAAATACTGGTTTTATGCACAAGCTAACAGACCCCTTTTGGGCTTTTTTTTCTGGTGTATTAGCATAACCTGTGCTTCCATACCCATCTTGTTTGTAAGTGCAAACCTCTAAAAAATTTCCACAATACTGTTATAAAGAAAAAACAAACCCCAAGATCTGGGATACCAAATTCTGTGTGCATGCACTTTAAATCGATGTAGCTGCTCTTTACAAAATACATTTATATCATGTTGTGCATTTCCAGTGGCATTTTGAGAAATATGATTTTCCATTTACTGTGAGAGGTGCTGATTTTCACCATGTTTCCAAAGAAAACAAACATTTAAGTATAAATCTGAAGACAACCATGGTACCTTGCCTTAGCAAGAAGTCTGCTTCCAAGGAAATCAAATCCTCACTTACCATTAAGGTTTTGTTTTGTTGTATTCCTCCCCTTGCCGCACTCCCCCCCCCCCCATGAATTGGAATACATATATTATAATTTGATTATACCAAAACTTGTTCATATTAAAGTTGTACTGTGAAATGACTTCACCATAGTTAGACTCCACTGAATGTGACGAGCCAAGAACTTGTCACATTCTGAATATAACATACATGGAATATGCCATCTATATATAATCACTAGGAGGATAATCTCTGTGCAGATTTTCTCTGGTAAATCTTGTTGCTACCAGAGACGCATGACAGGGAAAAACTGCCATATACGCTGAATATAGGGAGGTCACATATAAAAGCTCCTCCTATCCCATCAAAAGAAACAATCAAAAAATTAAACAAAATTTCTTACACTGATTTTATTTCTTCAGGTGGAGAAATTTCAAGAAGTTTGAAATCTGGAAGTGATCTGGTATCCACAATAAAGAATTTCACAGTTGGATTTGTAGCTCCTGCCTAAAAATAAACATTTTCATTGTACTTTTGAAGAGAGAATATTCTTGGTAAAATGAGTTTGAAATTATAGATGAATAAGTTACTACAGAAAGGTAGAACCAGCCAACTTCAAACATGTGAAAAGACAAGTTCCTAAATGCAGTTTTTAAGATTGATACATAAATTATCTTTTGTATTTTACATGAAAGTGTTAGTTATGTGTTTCTAGATAAGAAAGACTACTACATTTAGAAATATTCAGCTACATAGGGCTTGCTGTACCCAAAGGAGTATTTAGCCATCTCATCCTACATGCCACACACTGTACCTAATAATGAATCAAATCCACTGCTAACACACAGAAAGTGCTTCTCCATGAAAGGATCACCTTACATTAACTGGTCATATCACAGCTGCCTATATCACAATCAAAGCCATGACTGCAGCACATACTCTACTATTTTTAATATAGTGCTACTGACAGCAACATAACTGTGTCAGTAAGGGCTGCTTCCCTGGAAGCTAACTAGCCAAGTCCTCATTGTAACAGTTAGGTAGCTGCAGCTGATGCACCTCCAGAAGCCAGCAATATTCCAAACACAAGGGGTTTGTAATAAAATGTGTCATTTAAATTGGCAGTTCATTCTACACCTACGTCTCTTCTCAGGCACCACGCTCAGGACAGAGTGCCTGCAGCTGTCTGCAAGCCCAGCTGCTCACTGGGAGCATCAGTGACTTCTCTGAGGGAGGCTCCAAGGGGACAGGCAAAGACCATGTGCTTCTGAAGCTTTGGTAAGCGTAGGGAGTGACTAACTGCAGCTGCTGCAGAGGAAGCTTGGCAGAAAGAGGGCAGTCTCTTCACCAAACAGCTCTTAAGTAAAGCGATTGGCTGGCTGCATCAGCTCTTCTGCCGCAGTTAATTAAGAGTGAAAATGCCTTCCTGAAATGGCCAGACCATCACGAATTGGGATGGGGTGGTGAGATGTATTTGTGGTTTAAGACAATACAGAATATAAAACCTCAGTGATGAACAGAAAGAACTGAAGAAAATGATGGGCTTGAGATGGTTTCAACCCATCTGTTCCTTCCCAGCAATGGGGATGCCTAGCACTGTAACGGTGAGCACAGTATGGGGTATGAGAACATGTTTGTAGTGTGGCTCAGGAGAGAGGAGAAGGAGCTGCTTGCACTAATGGCTTTGCTCTCACAGCTAAAAGTGAAAAAGATTTAGGTGTGGGCAAAGAAATTCCTTCAGCAGATTCTTCCTCTTCCTCCCAATACAGGAAGTGAAAATGCTCCATTAGTTGAAGCAAGATTCCATTATCAATACCATGCACAACCCTAAGACAATGTACATCTGCCAAATGCTTTGTACCAACTTCAACTCCCTGTGAGCTTTTATCTTAATATCTACTCACTACCTCAAAATTTTCTGGTGAAATAACAAAACCTTAAATCATATGGGTTTTTTTCCTTTTTGCTTTCCCCTGGAGATAATAAAATACTTTAACATTGCCAGATGCTGTTGACTCCAGAAAGAGTAATCACAGCAAGCTGTTGAGGAGAGACAGACAATATTTTCATTAGCAGGAACAGATTAAATGAGACTTCTCTCTTAATGAAACTGCATGTTTAATAAATAACACAGACCTTGGGATATGGGATTCTAATGGTCTTTGGATACTGCAAGGTGTCCTCAGAATAAAAGGAATACTCTATAACAGGAACTTCTGTATCATCAAAGGCTGCAAATGCCACAAAATCCCCATTTGGAGACCACCACAGAGCAGAATGGGTGCCAAACATTTCCTCTGAAAGAGAAATAAACATATTTAAGTTATAACTGACATAACTGATAAGTCTATTCTAGGTGCTGTTCTCATTAGTTTTTAATAGGATTTCTTAAAAAAATTTAAGTTCAGATACCACAGTGCAGACTATTGAGGTTCTGAAATTAGACATTAGATCAATGTTTATAATCTATCATATGAGGCTAATTCACACACTGTGATTTCCAGTGTCTTACTGCAAGTTAGGCAAACTCATTTCCATTCTTAGATCCTCACACTAACCTGGCATTAAGCTCAGGTAAGGATGTATGTTTCTGTTAAAATACAGACTGATGAGTTTGAACTTTCCCATGGTAGAAATGAGATAATAATAATTACAATAAACCAAAGTTTTTACATCATACTGTAAAGTAAAATTTGCTTGGCATAGTTACCTTCATAAACCCAATCTGGTATTCCATTGAAAATTTTATTTTCTTCTCCATTTTGAGTGACTTGCACAGGTGGTGCTGTTGGCGAAGCTTTTACGTAAACATTATTATTCCAAACATACGCCTGCAAAACATCATTGGGATGACAATTACTACTAGAGTAAATCCTGCTTCCTCTCTCTACTTCATCTACTGGGAAATTTACATCAGACAACAAAAACCATCTTTAAAAGCTGCAGTACATCAAACATCACTGATACTTAAAGTCAGAATTACTAATATGGATCAGTTGCAGCAACCTAACAAAAAACAAACTATCAATGATAAATGACATGACACCTGTGTCAAGTTTTGAAAACCTTGCTATTCATTTTCTGCCAAGATATAAGCTTATTTTTCTTCTCCAGGAGTTGTTTTTCACTCATTTGTCTTTCAAAGAAAGCTATCAGTGCTTTGGTGAAGCATTTGCTGGGGTCTCAGCACTGCCAATAGCCCTGCAAAGACAGTACATTTCTTCAGTAGCCCTCAGAACTTCTCCAGATTTTGGCACCTGCCTTCCTCTCTAATCAGCTCTGTTTTTCCTCTCCAATAACTGAACAACAGTTTATTCCAGAGCTTCACTCCAAGATGCAGAAATTTTTTTTCAACTTCCTTTGCTTGTGTGATTGATCTCTATAACCTGTATACTTATTCTGCAATCAGAATAAACAAAATGCCACAGATCCTATGCTCACCACAGGGAAAAACAAGCCTTGCAAATGCAGTGGCTGTCACCCCTGCCACGGATTGGAGGGGAGGAAGAAGAGGACAGTGGAAAAGAGTACAAGAGAGATTTTGATCCTCTAATCCCATTACATGCATCCATCAAGTAAAACTTCATAGATTATTGTGCAATTAGGAGATAAAAATCACAGTGATGAGGAAGTAGACAATTGTAATGCTGCTGCCTTTGCAAGGGATGAGCTACTGTCTGCAACTGTAAAAACATGACGTTCCTGTGCATTCGTGCATTTCATGTCTACTGGGACCACTATTACCTTCAGGAATGCATTTTCATTAAAGAACAAAACAAAACACACAGGGGGATTTTGGAGTCTTTCCAGCAACAGCAATCAATATTGAAACTACTTCAGCTAGTAACAGTAGGGAAGTCCCAAAACCTAAAGGGTACAGACAATGTGAGTTTCCATGTCATATGTATGAAAATGACTGTTATGTAAGTTTCACTTATCTTTACTAACCAGTTTATGTCCAACAGGTGACCAGGATATATATTGTGTATCATTATGTAGTTGTCCATCATCTACAATAGAACTGGAAAAAAAAATGCAGCCAAGAGGAATCAGTGAAATGTCATTTCATTGGAAAAGAATGTTAAAACTACATCTCGTGTGCCAAAATTACTGACCTGCTATTGAAATCATAGATGTGATATGAAGCAGTAAAGGAATGCCTCCACAACTGCAAAAGAATTATTTTAATATTATGAAAATAAATGTCACCAGTATTCACATCTCTTACAGTTTGAATTACCTCTGAAACCTTCTACATGCTTTTTCTATAGACAAACAGAACACAATGAACATACCAGGGTAACATATCTCTGCAACGCTTAAGAAGAAAAGACTAAAGAACCGATACCTCTCTGGGATCATCATTTAAATACTATGACAGAAGCCACTGACTGATTCAAGACAGAGATACAGATGCCAGAGATGCTGCAGATTTTCAGAAATCTTTATAAGCTACAGGGCAGACTATCATCACTATGCAGAGTTAGTCCTCCTCCTTGTGCCTTACTGGTGCACTTCGTGTTTTCTGTCTCATTTTCCATGTTGTATTATTTAACTTGCCATCTTACTGTATAGTAGTTCTCACAAGTTCCAGCATTGTGTCTGTAGCGGTTCCTCCAGTACCAGGGTGACCTGTTCCCATTCATATTGTCACAAAAATAACCCTCTTCTCTCAGAAACCTGCCTCTTAAAGTGTGTATCCCTCTGTGGGCACTTACAGAGAGAAAGATGATGAAAATGCAGATAAATTAAAACATGGTCACTATGTGGGGCTGGAGAGGTTTGATTTAGTCCCCAGTGCTGACATGTTACATTAATGTTACCTTCTATGATGGTTCTTGAATATTTGTATGAAGATATAAAACAACAACTTAATACTACACAACCAGATGGCTATTACATAACAAGCGTCTACATCCTCATGATTCATTTTGTTACTGTTTTTTTTGCAATAAAGATTAATAATAACAGATCTTTCAATCACACTTATATAAAGGTTAAAGATCTTGCTTCAGCATGAAAATAAAATTAACTCTTATGAATGCAACAAATAAAATACTATCTAGCAACACATCACAAGTAGGGGGGATGTCTAGGGTGGCTGAAAAAGTATTAGGCATTTTGTGGCCACTAACGATGCAGTGAAAAGTCAATTCTGAACAATTCAGAAAGACAAAAGGTAACTGTCTTAGAAGTATCCAGTAAGGAAGCTAAAACTGAAAAGAGTGATGACTGAGTGCACAGTGTCTGGCACAGTGTGAGAGCTATTCTTGGACTGCAAAGCTAAAACATGGAGACAGAGCTCAGGGACACAGTGCTTGAACATTTGTACACTGCACAAGTCAGCACTGGGCTTTTTACAAACAAAACAGGCTGCTCTCTAGAAAAAAATGGAAAGAACAACAAAGTTACCAGTTTCTCAGTGCACAAACTGTACAGCAAATTATCACCTCCACTAGGCTCCGCAGTTGGCACACAGAGCCAAGTTTTCATGCCACCTGACATAAATATAGGTTGCACAGTTCAACACCAAGCCAGGGTGAGGCATTGTGCTGGAGGCTTTTCATGTGATTTTTGATAGTAGAGAACGAGGACACACGAGTCCACTCCAAGCACAAGCCTTCTCTTCTAGGCACATGCTGCTTTTCACACACCTCAGTTTTAAACTCTTACAGCTTACCACCACAATGTAACAAGCATATATATACATACTTACAAGACATATAACCAGCAATATCTATTCATCACTGATCCGTACCCACACGGCTCCTTGGATAGCCATGCCTATCTACTCTTCTAGACTGTTTTCCCAGATGAACCATCCAGCCTCACTCTCCTTGTGGTATGTCTCTATTCACTTTTTATCCAGTTGCTTTTGTCAGGCAGTCTTGCCTCTTGTGCCAAGCTCATAGATAATACCAGTCTCTTCTCCTCCTGCCTGCTCAACTTGACTGTTCCCCTGCAGACATTAATCTCATTCATCCATTCTCCTGCATTTCTCTCACATTCCCTCAGCCTCTCAGTTGTTCCCAGACCTTTATTTCCTAGTTTAATCCTCAGATGTAAGGTGCACTTGTACCTTTGTATAGCTGTACTGCAGAAGAGCAAACTTTTGGTCAGGAGACAGTATAACTGTGCTTGCCTTGTACTGATCCTGTCAAAAAAAGGAAGGGCAAAAGGAACATATTAAGCAGCAATTCCAAAGAAATGCACAGTACAAAATACTAAATTCAATACCTTTCCAAATGTCTGCATATATTTTAAGTAAGTCAACATACTATTGTTGTATTCGCCAAGACTACTGTGGATGCTCCAGTGTCAGCATTGATAAGTAGGATGTTCCCATTAGCTGTTTTGTGAAGATACTGATTTCCTAGAAAAACAAGAGAGCTGCTAATAAAAATTAAGCAAAATGCTCATCAGTTATTTCTTTTTCCCCCCTGTTTTTAAGCATGAAATAAAATTCAAAATTCTGGTCAACGTTGTGCTTCCCATTTCTGTAATGAAAGGATGCTTATAGCACAAGAATGTTCACAAAACGTAGTCCTGAGGCTCGTAGCATCCACCTTCTAGCATCTCTTTACCTTGGGGTACTAGGCACATTCAAAAGCCAAAGTGGCCTGTATCTGCCTGTTTCCTGGCAGCCCAACGCACAGGAAGCTGACACACTTCAGAGGATAACATGCTTCTATGAATAAAGCATAGAAGTAAGTATGCTCTTTTAGCAATAGAAGAAAATGGACTGTCATGAATGTGAACAAGTATCTAAGGGGAGAACGCACAGTTCTATAATGGCACTATTAAATAATATAGCTTTTTTTTTCAGGATACAATAGTCACTTTAGCATGAGGATATGTGTCTACTGAAGGTAGGACATCTTCTTGACATTCAAGTTGTACATAAAAATGAATTACCTGAAATCCACTGCAAATTATGTGTTTTGTACTTATAGTCATTGTTCAAGTAGTTCTGTAGAGTGTATGTTCTTCGTGAATCATGCTCAGAGGTACTTTCTGAAAGAAAGAGACAGAAGAGATTTTGATGTTGCTACAAATTGTTCCACCACAGCTTTTAACCTGACTACTGAGTGGGCCTTTTGTTGCTGGTTATTGATGTGTTTTAGCTAATCAGTTCTAAAGTACCAGCAGTGGAAAGGAAATAAAACTTTATTTCAAGGTAAATTCAGCAAGCATAAAATAAAGAAATGCCAGTGAAATCACTCAACAAGTTCATGTAAATGAAAATACCTTTTGGACCATGACAAACAGAAGACCTCTGACTCTCTTATCTCAGGAAACATATACTTGTACTCCTTAAAAACTGAAAGGAAGTGATCTTAGTGCCTTTCTACCCATGCTTGCTCTGGAAAGTTCACTGCAGAGCCCTGACTACTAATATTTGCATCAGGCATCAACTGTGGGGTGGGGTGTACAAAGCAGAGATGTACGTGCTCATGTTCAAGACTGGTGGACAGGTAAGGTTGTCCAGATGAATGAAATGTGACATCCACATGAGTAGATGTATAGACCTTGACAGATACCTAAAATTAAAGCAGCTGCTGCACTGCATCTCACATTCTGTAATACTGCTGTTCCTGTTCATGAACCCTTCAATTGTGAATCATCTGCTTCTCATTAAACTCAAATTTCAGAAATATCTCAAATGAAAAAAATAAATCTGAGATGCAGTAAAATATTAAGAGAAGGTCCAATAAAGAAAAAATAAATCACAAACACCTTCTAATAAGCTTATAATGAAATAACTGGTCAAATATTTATTCCTATCTTGATGGGTTTTCCATGAAGGTATCTTAATATTTATTGCAACATTACTGTTTAGACAAGAAAATTAAATCTAACTGGGTTACTCTGAAAAGACCAAGTGAAACTTTGAACCTAGTTAAGCTAACGAATTTGGTCATCAGCTGCAGCACACTGCAGTCAACTTCTATGAAAAATGTTTCTTTCTTACTGACTGCAGTTCACCACCTACTCTTTCCAAAGTAGGAAAAAATAATAATTATGAACATTAAATAATAAACAACAACTCAGTTTGTGAGTCTTTGTGATCTTTTTCCCCTTAAAACAAAGACTACAGTTTTTAAATTCAGGTGTGCAATTCTCTACTTGCTTCCTCCCTGCCTTTTGTTGTTTCTGTATTTTTTTCCAACAGAAACCCAAAACCTACCCTCATACAAATCTACACAGTCCAGAAGGGAAGCAATTTTAATTTCAACTGCCTAAATCACAAGACCTAGAATAAAAGCAGCTGATAAAAACACTCAAGTATAGATGGGCTGACTGATCAACTAAGACAATAACCCACCCCTTTCAATTCAGAGTCCCAGTCTCTCTCTTCTTTCATTATGCTGAAGAAGAGTGCAAAGACCTTGAGGACACACAGAGAAAAGCACCTCATAATAATTTTTGCAGGTTATCTTTCTGCAGGTTAAATACATCTGACATCTGGAACACAGCAGGGAGATATTACAGCTTTATTCTTATTTCCAAACAATAAGCCAATTGTATATACACAGCACAGGCTGCACAGCCACTACTACAATAAAAGTTAAAATGCTCAGCGAAGGTTAACAAAATTGCTTGCTCAATTTCATTTGAAATTTGACTGTTCTAAAAAATTCCTAGGATAGATCTATTGCTTTTGATGCTTCTGTAGAATATTAATTTCTCAGGTTAATTATTCTATATTAACTGAATATTTAATTTGATGGATTATGAATAAGTGTGCGTTTGATACTCGCACGCAGTTGTCTAGTTGGGACTATTACTTCTCTCCTTCCTAATTGAGAAAGTGTCATTTTCAATTAGAGGACCTTCAGAAAGCAACAAAACTCTCTCTTGGAAAAGGAGAAGCAATTTAAGACAGGTGGCTGATGAACAGGTTTAGGGATTTTTCCAAACTGATGAATGTTTTTCCCCTAGTGACATACATATTTTGCTAAGGTCTCATTACTAAAAATCAGGCCACTATTAAGATTTGTTGGCTGTGTATAAAATTAAAATTTCATTTTCTGTCAACACCTTCCACATAGTATCTGAATATGAAAACATACGCCAAGCTGTACGGATATAATCATAGAAATTCTAGTTGAAGTTTTCTTAATTTGTGAGATAGGCCACTACCTGGTATATTCTTACTTATCCACATTATGCCACCAACCAAAACCATTCAACACACACGGAACTCTGCATTTTGGTTCTTGTTCAGATGCCATTTGAAAAGAAGGGCAACAAAACTGGTGAAGGGTTTGGATTACAAGTCTTGCGTAGAGCAGCTGAGGGAGCTGGGGTTGTTTAGCCTGGAGAAAAGGAGGCTCAAGGGAGACCTTATCACTCTCTACAACTACCTGAAAGGAGGTTGTAGCAAGGGGGGTGTTGGTCTCTTCTCCCAGGCATCTAGCGACAGGACAAGAGGAAATGGTCTCAAGCTGTGCCAGGGGAGATTCAGGTTGGACACTAGAAAGAATTTCTTCACTGAAAGGCTGGTTAAGCACTGGAAAGGGCTGTCCAGGGAAGTGGTGGTCACCATCCCTGCGCATGTCCAAGAAATGTCCCATGGTTTAGCTGAAAAAATGGTGTTTGGTGAAAGGGTGGACTTGATGATCTTGGAACCTTAATGATTCCATGATTCATCTCTACCCTATTCTCACTCCTGGCAGTACATACATATTTCCACTATCATAATTATATACTGTAAATAATTACATCATAATATCCCTGTTACAACAGCAAAAAAAAGTCCTTCTGAAAGAAGGCTCTTAACCTTTTATGCAAGTAGTACTCATATGAAGTTGATAAACAATTTTGTTTCAATTTTGAAACTTTTTATTAATATATCACCCTTTCTCAAGAGAAAAATTGAGCTGTTTTCTGTAGGTGTAAGATGTTGACATAATTTTAACCCCAGCTGGAAACTAAGTACCACTCGCTTCCCTCCTCCCTCCCTGCCCTGAGTGGAATGGGGAGGAGAATCAGAAAGAGAGAACACACAGGTTAAGCTAAGAATAGTTTAATGATTGAAATAAAGCTAAATATAATGCTATCGATAATAGTAATAGTATTTGTAATGAAAAGGAGAGATAGAGAGAGGAATAAAACCCAAGAAAGACAAGTAATGCACAGTACTCACCACCCACTGACCAAGGCCCAGCCTGACCCTGAGCAGCAATTGGCACCTCACAGTCAACTTGCCCCTGTTTATATGAGCATGACATTCTATGGTATGGCATATCCCTTTGGCCAGTTTGGGTCAGCTGTCCTAGTCATGATGTTTTACACTAATGTTTTAGTTGTTGCTATCAACTTTATTCTCATACTGAAACCAAAACAGAGCACTGTACCAGCTAGTAGGAAGAAAATTACCTGTATCCCAACCAAAACCAGGACAGGTGTAAAGTAAACATG
This sequence comes from Acanthisitta chloris, assembly GCF_000695815.1. NCBI lineage: Eukaryota > Metazoa > Chordata > Aves > Passeriformes > Acanthisittidae > Acanthisitta > Acanthisitta chloris. Next base: position 3,973 of record NW_008656974.1, on the reverse strand, counting down.
AAGTTAACTATCGTGTAAGGCTTATGGTATGACACATCACCATACCAAAGCCTAAAGATGTTGCCAAACTACTTGTGGTATATGTATTGTTTATTTCCTATTGCATCAAGGTGCATTTTTTATTAATTTCCGAAAGTAATTTAAAAAAGTGCAAGAAATTATGCAACTGACTTAAAAGAGATGGAAAACTATAAAAACAGTAATAATGGAAGCTGTACTCTGTATTTGTCACTACTAAGAGAGAGACTGGAAAAACCACAAAAAGCGAAAAGTGAGTACAAGCATGACATTCGGCAATAGTGAGAAAGGGATAGAGAAATTACAAGAATCAGGAAAGGGGAATTATTGCCATTTTAAAGTGACAGCAGAACAAGTGCAAGGATGATATGCAAATTAGGAATGTAATTCAGGAGCAGTGGCAGACATGCAAGGGAAACCCAACTGATTAAGTGGTCAGAAAAGTAAGAGACATTTCAGGCTATTTTTTCCAAACCTTCCTTTTCCCCATTTCTCTTCCAACATGTGTAAAGAAGTACTTAAACCCTTCCTCCACCCTCTACAATCAAGCCCCCAGTTACCGTCTAAGATATGTGATGATTAGAGCACTGAAATAGATTTCTAGCACACAAGTATGTAAAAACTACTCTCCTGGGTCAAGCCAAAGGTTCACTTAATCCAGAATTCTATTCAATATCCAGGAGCTGATACAAGACATTCAGGAGAGACCATAACCAACAAGTGACTGTTGGGACACCTCTTGGGGCAGTTCACCCAAGAGCCACCCTAGGGGCTGCAGAGACTTTCCCAGAGGGATGTAATCATAAATCTCATGTTCAATAGCTCTGGGATCCCACTCAAACTTACTCCATCTCATGCAAAGCAAGGAAATAAAAATGGTAAAAGTGTTCTACAGACAGCAATCCACTGCTGATACTTTTTTATATTGCTCGACAGCATTAATGTAGATAAGAGTTAAATGACAGTTACAAGAAGTCAAGGACACATAGCAGGAAAACATTTCTGTTCCCTATCTTTTGAGACTCATGAACCACCCTCAAGCACCTTATGGTCATTAACTTCTCCAGCACCTGCTGTACTGTTCCAACCTCTTCTAGGCACACTTTTATCAAAACACCACAGAAGCACACACATAGTATCATCTAATGACAGCAATGATCCTTCTCATTTAGTGAGTATCTCACCCTTGGAGAATTAGACCTGTGGGTGAAGGAACCTGTTTTGTGACCAGACAGTTGTATGGGACCCTTCACTCTAAGACTGTTTATGACATGCTCATGGCAGCAGAATGATACTAGATACTGCACTGTCTCCTTCCTGTTCTCAGCACTAGCTACTCGTCCTCCCACTCCCTGGCCTTGTGGCCCAGCTAGCTTTAACAACAACTGCAGTTAGAAAAGAGGTAAAGGTATATGGACATGGGATGTCACAATCTGCCTTTTGCACATAAAGTTATAGGAGAAAACAAATGGGAGAAGTGTAAGTAAATGGGTAAAGGAATCATGAACAGTCAGACCAAAATGCTTTAGAAAAGACTCATGCTTTAAGGGTAACCACTTGTTACTGTAGTCACTGTTGGATAGCTCCTCAAAAATGTAACAATGCTTTAATCAACAGACTTCAAATACAACCCTCAAGGCTGTTTTCAGATTAAACTCTTTGATGCAAGTAGCCCCATGTGGTTATTCCATACAAAATAAAGTGCCAAAATAGGTAGTGAGTATAAATGAGCATACAGAATTTTGTACAGAGTTCTGGCTGAAGACTCTCAAGGTAAATAGTGAAGGGCTGCATCCAAAATTAGAGAACCTTTTTGCAAATTTAAGTCTGCACTATTTGCCCATGCTTAAACAGCTACAGGAGAAGCAGGAGTTTCACTTGCCAGGCCTGCAGGCCAGCCAACAAGCAAGGACTCCTCCGGAGTGGTGAAATATCACAATATTTCACAGCACTAGAGCCCGTTTATCAAACTAATTATGCACTGCATTAATTACTATGCTTATGAAAATGAAAGTACATTGAGTGCATGGCAGGGAGAACAGCAGCAGACTAAAGGTAAGAAATCCAAACTCAGAATTATCTGTTTATATCATTAATTGTAATTTTCACTCCTTGCACAATGCTTGAACCACTGGGATAAAATAAAGACTTGATTGCAATTACAAGGACTTTTAACAGAGCAAACTTTGATTTCTCATAGTCACAGTCATATGAGCTGCTCCTCCTTCCCAATAGCCCTCAATTTTGCTGCTTTTATTTTGTACTTGGGCGAGTACCTGGAGGCATCCTCGGCTGACTCACATGCCTTGTGGTTGTTCATAAAAGCCATATAATCAAGCTGTCAGTGACTAAGTGCCCTAACCTATAAATTACTCCTTTATAAGTGCACCACCTGTGCAATATCAGCTAACAGAAAACATCTGTTTAGGACCCTTCAATCAGAAATTCAAAAGCACTCTCCAGTTCCCAAATTACAATGGTCACAGTTGTTACTCAGATGTTATCATTGGCTTGATTAGGAAAGAGAGTAAGAACTGAAGTTTCTGAACTGCGACCACTCCATCTCAGTCATAATTATACCCAGTGGGACCTCGTGAACTACCTGGGCATGCTAGGGAACTTCTCATGCATCAATATGAGCCAACAGTAAAAAGACTGGCACATTGTTCTACTATTTTACAACCAAAATGATGCAAACATGAAGAGTTCTTTAAAGTAAAATGCATAACTGAATGACTGATCCTGAATTGTAGCCGCTTCTACAGCAAAAGAATTCCTATGCTACAATTTATCAAAGAAGAAAACACGTTTGGGTTTCTGTAAGATATGGCACTGGCATTAAGACAGACAAGCACCAACTCTTCAGCACAGTTCAGGCCTGCATACTGAATTCTTTCACTAGGTGTTATGCCTGCATATATCCATCTGATAAGTTATGAAGACCCTTTCTCTTGCTCTTTCCAACTCCTGAAATTCAGAGTATTTTCTGTCACCTCAAAAATCTGCTTTTTTGAGATAAGTGGCAAAAAGCTGCCCAAAAATAACAGAAAAGAGAGCCAGCATCTATTGATGAAAGTTTTAGCCCAGAAGGTATGTAATTCAGATACTTGGACTTTGAAAATCTAGTTTTTAATGATTGTGATATTAATTATGATAAGAGCTGAACTGCAAAACAGTTTAATGCAAATTATGCCAGGTGAGCCTTAGTGATAGAAGCTTTGTCTCTTTAACTGACATACTACAAACCCGCCAGAACTTCTTGTGCAATTGCTGTCAAAACACTGTCAAGATCAGCATACACATCTTCACGCTTCTTGAGGTGCACCTCATGGACAGTAGACCACCAAAGGTCTAGTCTTAGAAGTATTTCCTTAGAGTTTGCAATGCCAAATTCTACATATCATTGCTGTTCAGCTGTTGATTCTAAGAACACAAAACAACAGAATAAGGTGCAGCTCTGCCCTACCAGCTGGAAGCAATGCATTGCTTGATGAGGATTTAATACTGTTTCACATTAACATCCAGAGCCACAAGGGCAACCTGCAAAGTACAAACGGATCAGAGTCCAAAAATGCATTTCAAATCTACTTTTCTGACCTCTGTAACTGTGTCGTTTATAGAATTTCACTCACTAGCATTAACAAAAGTTGTGCAAACAAAGCAAATTAGGGGGAATATACTCTTATCTCTTCACTACACCCAAGAAAAATGAGTAACTGGCATTTTACTGCTGGTTCAACAGCCTTTGGCCACAACAGGAAGAGAAAATCCTGAAAACGATAATGCTTATAATTACTATCAGCTCACAAGAAAACATCAAGCAACTTTTAACTCTCTTTGTGCCTCTCATCCTCCCGAGCGCTCTAGCTCTGTCGGCCCCGACCCCTAAAGCGCAAACTTTCCGCGTAACTTTGCGCCGCTCCCCGAGCCCCAGCGGCCGCAGGGACCCCCGGCC
>NW_008656973.1:0-664 GCF_000695815.1 Acanthisitta chloris | reverse complement strand
CGCACATTCTCATGCCCTGGCACACTCACACATCCTGGTGTACTCCCATGTCTTTGTGCCCTGGCACATCCTCATGCCCTCGTGCCCTCCCATGCCCCCATGCCCTTGCACATCCTCGTGCCCCTGCACACCCTGATGCCCTCATACCCGTGCACACCCCAATGCCCTCATGCCCCTGCCCACCCCGATGCCCTTGTGCCATCCCATGCCCTCGTGCCCTCCCATGCCCTTGTGCCCTCCTATGCCCTTGCACACCTCATGCCCTTGCACACCCTCATGCCCTCGTGTCCTCCCATGCCCTCGTGCCCTCCCATGCCCTTGCACACCTCGTGCCCTTGCACACCTTCATGCCCTCGTGCCCTCCCATGCCCTCTTGCCCTTGCCCACCCCGTGCCCACCCTGGGCGGGCGCAGCGGCTCGTGGGCAGCCTCACCAGGCACCCAGCGAATGCCACGTAGAGCTCTTGGCTTGGCAGGTGCAGCTCCAGCCCCAGTACCCTGCTGGCACCCCCAGCACCCCGTGGAGCCCAGCACCTGCACCCCAGAGTGCCAGGGGTGAGCACAGCCCACCTGGGCACCCACGGGCACCACCAGCCCCTCAGCACCCATGGGTGCCCACGAGCACCCACCAGTTCCCAAGAGAACCAACCAGGTTGGCAAAAACC
>NW_008656972.1:0-2775 GCF_000695815.1 Acanthisitta chloris | reverse complement strand
ATCCCTCCCTCTATTCCCAGTCCCAGTCCCAGTTCCCATTCCCAGTTCTCCCAGTTCCTCACCTGGTGGTACTGGGAGTCCAATCCCTCTCTCTATTCCCAGTTCCAGTTCATTACTGGTCAGTTCTGGGAACATTCTGGGAGGGACAAAAACCAGTTTGGGGCTAATTTCTCCCAGTTTGGGGCAATTTCTCCCATTTTTGGGCAATTTCTCCCATTTTTGGTCTATTTTTCCCATTTTTGGGCAATTTCTCCCATTTTTGGGGCTATTTCTCCCATTTTTGGGATATTTTTCCCATTTCATGGCTATTTATCCCAATTTTTGGGCTTATTTTTCCCATTTTTGGGCTATTTTTCCCATTTTTGGGCTATTTCTCCCATTTTTGGGGCAATTTCTCCCATTTTTAGGGCAATTTCTCTCATTTTTTTCCCAATTTTCGGGGTCCCTCCCCAACTTTTGGGCTATTTCCTCCCATTTTTGGTGTCTCTCCCTCCATTTTTGGGCTATTTCCCCCATTGTTTTGGCTATTTCCCCCATTTTTGGAGTTTTTCTCCCCAAGTTTTTTGGGTCCCTCCCAATTTTCGGGGTCCCTCCCCAATTTTTGGGCTATTTCCTCCCATTTTTGGTCTCTCTCCCTCCCATTTTTGGGCTATTTCTCCCATTTTTGGGCAATTTCTCGCATGTCTGGGGAATTTCTCCCATTTTTGGGCAATTTCTCCCATTTTTGGGCTATTTCTCCCATGTCTGGGGAATTTCTCCCATTTTGGGGCAATTTCTCCCATTTTTGGGCTATTTCTTCCATTTTTGGGCAATTTCTCCCATTTTTGGGCAATTTCTCCCATTTTTGGGCTATTTCCTCCCATTTTTGGTGTCTCTCCCTCCAATTTTTGGGCTATTCCCCCCATTTTTTGGGTATTTCCCCCAATTATTGAGCTTTTCCCCCAATTTTTGAGCTTTTCCCCCATTTTTTGAGCTTTTCTCCCCAATTTTTTGGGGTCCCCTCCCAATTTTTGTGTTCCCCTCCCAATTTTCGGGGTCCCATCCCAATTTTCGGGGTCCCTCCCCAACTTTTGGGCTATTTCCTCCCATTTTTGGTGTCTCTCCCTCCATTTTTGGGCTATTTCCCCCATTGTTTTGGCTATTTCCCCCATTTTTGGAGTTTTTCTCCCCAAGTTTTTTGGGTCCCTCCCAATTTTCGGGGTCCCTCCCCAACTTTTGGGCTATTTCCTCCCATTTTTGGTGTCTCTCCCTCCATTTTTGGGCTATTTCCCCCATTGTTTTGGCTATTTCCCCCATTTTTGGAGTTTTTCTCCCCAAGTTTTTTGGGTCCCTCCCAATTTTCGGGGTCCCTCCCCAACTTTTGGGCTATTTCCTCCCATTTTTGGTGTCTCTCCCTCCATTTTTGGGCTATTTCCCCCATTGTTTTGGCTATTTCCCCCATTTTTGGAGTTTTTCTCCCCAAGTTTTTTGGGTCCCTCCCAATTTTCGGGGTCCCTCCCCAACTTTTGGGCTATTTCCTCCCATTTTTGGTGCCCTCCCAATTTTCGGGTTCCCCTCCCAATTTTGGGGTCCCTCCCCAATTTTTGGGCTATTTCCTCCCATTTTTGGTGTCTCTCCCTCCAATTTTTGGGCTATTTCCCCCATTTTTTTGGCTATTTCCCCCAATTTTTGGCCTATTTCCCCCAATTTTTGAGCTATTTCCCCCAATTTTTGAGCTTTTCTCCCCAATTTTTTTTTGGTCCCTCCCAATTTTTAGGGTCCTCCCAATTTTTGGGGTCCCTCCCTAATTTTTGGGCTATTTCCTCCCATTTTTGGTGTCCCTCCCTCCATTTTTTGGGCTATTTCCCCCATTTTTTTGGCTATTTCCCCCAATTTTTGAGTTATTTCCCCCATTTTTTGAGTTTTTCTCCCCAATTTTTTTGGGGTCCCTCCCAATTTTCGGGGTCCCCTCCCCAATTTTGGGCTATTTCCTCCCATTTTTGGTGTTTCTCCCTCCAATTTTTGGGGCATTTCCCCCATTTTTGGGCTATTTCCCCCATTTTTTGAGCTATTTCCCCCATTTTTTGAGTTTTTCTCCCCAATTTTTTTGGGGTCCCTCCCCAATTTTTGGGCTATTTCCTCCCATTTTTGGTGTTTCTCCCTCCAATTTTTGGGGCATTTCCCCCATTTTTGGGCTATTTCCCCCAATTTTTGACCTTTCCCCCCAATTTTTGGCCTATTTCCCCCATTTTTTGAGCTTTTCTCCCCAATTTTTTTGGGGTCCCTCCCAATTTTTGGGTTCCCCTCCCAATTTTCGGGGTCCCCTCCCCAATTTTAGGCATCCCTCCCCACTTTTTGGGCTATTTCCGGTCCCTCCCCAATTTTTGGGCTATTTCCTCCCATTTTTGGTGTCTCTCCCTCCAATTTTTGGGCTATTTCCCCCATTTTTTGAGCTATTTCCCCCATTTTTTGAGTTTTTCTCCCCAATTTTTTTGGGGTCCCTCCCAATTTTCGGGGTCCCCTCCCCAATTTTGGGGTCCCCCTCTCACTTGACCACGTTGAATGTTCTCTGTTCGTATCGGGGGGTCGGAGGGTTCTCCCCCCGAGCGTGAGCACCGCGAAGAGTCTCCATGTGCCGACGACATTCCTCGGCCAGAGCCTCACACCTGCACCCCAAAAAAATCAGGGGCACCCCAAAATTTAGGGGCACCCCAAAAAAATTAGAGGGATCCCAAAAAATTGAGACCCCCCCAAAAAAATTGGGACCCTCCCCAAAAAATTGGGACCCCCAGGGGT
>NW_008656971.1:0-13862 GCF_000695815.1 Acanthisitta chloris | reverse complement strand
AGCTGGGAGAGCCTCCCGCAGGCAGCCTGGAAAACAGGCTCAGGAGTGACCTTACCGCCCTCTACAACTACCTGAAAGGAGGTTGTAGTCAGGTGGGGGTTGGTCTCTTCTCGCAGGCAACTAGCAGTACGACAAGAGGGCACAGACTCAAGATCTGCCAGGGGAGGTTTAGGTTGGATATTAGGAAGAGATTTTTTACAGAGAGAGTAACCATGCATTGGAATGTGCTGCCCAGGGAGGTGGTGGATTCACCATCCCTGGAGGTTTTCAAGATGAGACTGGATGTGGCACTTAGTGCCATGGTCTAGTAACCACAGTAGGGTTGGACTCGGACTTGGACTCTCTCTCTGGCACTACCATTTTATATGTTACTAACTTAATATTTAATAATATTGCTTCATGTAGAAAATAATAAACATTGTCTTACAGAGAAAAGCTTTTGCATTCCCACAGCTCCTTATTCCTTACAATGGCCTTTCAGATATGCTTCTGTATTTCCTATATATAACAGATGAAAAACAAGCAATTGAAAAACTTTCAGAATAGTTTTCAAGTCCACTTTTTTTTAAGTATATATATTATATCATGGTCTGAAAAATATGAATTCTGCCAAAATCAACAGCAATATTACCAGTTTAAAGGGAATTTTGTTGTCAAAGGTCAAAATATTTTGGTGTAACGCTCCTAAATATTAAGTATGCCTAATAGGTTTTACTGATATTTGGTGCATAATCTAGTAGCTTACTCAGCTTTCTGTTTAGCAATGAAAAGAAATTCCTGTCAGCATTTTCCTTTTTCTGTGTCTTAAGGCCAAGGCTTCAATTATGAGCTCATGTTTATTGATCACTTAACAGCAACAACATTTTTTATAGTTTTGATCCAGGATATACCATTTTGTTAATGAATCTTGAAAAAGTTATTTAACTTGGCTGCCACAAACAAGTGATTTATTTAAATGACTGTACTTTTGAATTACTCTAAAGCATCTTTTTATTGTCTTAGAAACTAAAGTATTTTTGAGTCTTAGAAACAATGGTTGGATTTCCTTTTATTGTCAGCTCTATTTTCATGTGGTCATGGATTAACATCCAATCAGTGAAAACTAGCATGTTGAGGGGCACTATATCTTTGTTTTTCATGCAAAAAAAAAGAAGAAAAAAAAAGCTATAATGGCAATCACTGTCATGTTGATTAAATCAATTATAAGTATATAAATAATACATAGACGTGACCTTCAATCCTGGTGGCTTTATCTACTTAGTCTCAAAACATTCCTGGAGAAGGGAGTCTTGTAACTTACAAACATAACTCAACAGATCACCAGTTTTTTGGGAAAATCATTACTGTGATCTGCTGAATCTCCTTAGGCCTGCCTGTGACAAATTTTCTGACACAGATTTTCTTAACATATTCTTTTTGTTTTAATGCAAAACTTCCCCAGATATTCCAGCATCAGAAGCTTAACATTTAAATAGCATGCAGATGACACTCTGTGAGGAATTAAAATCTCATTATGCTAGGAACAAGCTGGTGTACACATTTCTCCTTTGTATCTGTAGCACTCAAAACCAGTTCATGAGCAAATGGATGATGATCACACTTGCTTGAGTAAAAGTAATCAGCAGAATTATTGATAAATACTATTATAGAATCACAGAATTGTTAGGGGTGGAAAGACTTCTAAGATCATTGAGCTCAACTGTATGATGAAATAAGACCTAAGATTTCATTTACATTAGCAAGCAAACCTGGCCAATTTATCCAAGCCAGAAACCCAAAAATGTTCCTTAGTGTGAGTACCACCCTATTTTCTCTTCTGAATCTGAATTTATTTTAAAGCCAACTTCTACAAATCTAGTAATAATATGTTTTTGAAAAAAAAAACATTTTATGCAATACCCTATCCAATAATACACTTCTGAAAACCTCTTCCATATATTTTATTTAATTTGTGCACTGGGAATTGTATCTGTTGGATCATAAACATTTATTTGGAACATAATTTATATTTCATCTTTTAATCTTTCTGCTCCTGATTTGATCTTTGATATAGATAATCTCTAAAGATGAGTGTTTCATTTGTGGCTGTCTTAAGTGTCTCCATCTGTCTTACTAATTCAGATGTGAATTTAAACCAAATAGTTGCTTCTTCAACTGCATTTTGTTGCATTTTGCTCTCTTTTTTTTTTTTTTTATCCCCCAATATCTGCAGATTCATATCTTGGAAACATATGCAGTAGTCATTTCAAGGAAATTTGTACAGTTTAACAATAAATAATGAATTGTCTGAGGATAGCAAATACTGAATTTATAGAAAGCAAAGTGTTTATAACTACTGATGTATAACTTCTGTATAAAACATGCCAGAAAATGTCTGACAAGGGTACAGAATATATTTATTTGGACCTATCAGCTCTAACTTATAGCAAAAAAAGGAGCTTGTCCTGCATTCAAGCTTTTAACACACCTCTGAGCACTGTTACTTGGAACATGATTACTGGCACACTTACTTTTTCTTTGTTCTTAAGTGGAACCTGAAATAAAAAACTTGGTATAACACACATTGTTACATGAAAAAAGGCAGATAGGAGTGTTCATATGCAGAGTTGTTTTCTGTTCTATAAAGCAGACAAAAATATTTGCTAAACTATGCCTTGAAAAAATATTGTCTAGAAATTAATACCTTTCACATTTTAAAAAATTTTATTCTTTCCCACTTCTGGAATTAAACATAGACGACACTGGATTTCATGGTGCAGGTTCATCCTAGGGACAAGCTCTCATTCTGAGCACAGGATATGCCCAAATGAAACTTATTAATGACTCCCTCTGTGATCTTGTTTAAAGTCCAATCTTGCTGTCATTTTGCCTGAGGGAGTAGGAAAAATTAAATAACATCTGAACATCAGAAGGAAACCTGAATCATTCTTGGTACTAATTATGCATTTTCTTGTTTAGACTTTCATTATTTCTCTTCTAGTCTTCTGACATTGTCTTCTACATAACCATTTTTACCACATGTTTTAAAAAGTAAAAAAAATGCTGACATGTGATGCTCCAACTTGGAATTGGATTGTAGGCTTCTGTCAGACAAATAAGATCAAAAAGGAAATGACAGACTTCAGAATCCAAGAAGCTGCTTCTATGAAAATTTATGTCCAGTTCAGGCAAAAAAAGCTACACATTTTTTGTGTCAGGAGTTGTAGACTTTTCATGTGCATTTAAAGACTAGGCTAATGTTTTCATTATTTTGGTTTCCTAGATAAATTGATGTTCCATGAAATTTTCTTGAATTTTAATTTTTTTAAAAAATAAGAAAGATCTCTTATTAAGGAATGATTTCAGTGGTATATACTTGCAAATTTAAACCACTGGATCTCAAATATCTGCTATACAAGCATCCTTTTAATGGAATTTACCTGACTTTTAACTAAAGTGGCTCTGATAATCTGTTTTGGGAAATATCTGGACAAATAACCCTGGATTTTCTGTACTCAGACAAAATCCATCCATCAGCTGCCCACACATATTTACACATATCTGTTATTCTGCATTTTTTAATTAAATGACTGACTAGAAACTGAATCTATGCAACAACAAACTGTACTGAAATAACAGCCATCTCACTAATCTGTTTAAGGCATGTTTAAGACTTTTAAGTAGGATGGGTAATAATGAGAGGGAGATTCTGACACTCAGGATAGTGAGATTCTCCTTCCCAGGTTGCTGCACGATGGTCTCAGAGGGCACTCTTCATCCTCACAATCTCTGATGTGCCTTACCTAGGACTCACTTGCTTAGGACCCTGTTTCATCTCAGCCTGGTCCTTGGTGACAGCAGCTGTTGTGGTGCCTGTGTCCAGCATTGTGTCCAGTCCTGCCTCTGGGGCTGGCATTCACTGACTCCAAGAACCACTTTCATGGCAGGCCTAAACAACTGACCAACTGTTCAGTAAGATTTAAAGTTGAGTCCTTTCTTTTCTCAACATTTGGCGAACTTTGGCGGTATGCAGATAGGTGCCTCTTTCTTATCAGTTGCATGAGAATGACAAACTTCAGGCAAGTGAATTGTCCAGATGGTAATGTACCTAAATCCTAGTGTCAGCACAGAACCCATACTGTCATGAGGGCCATGGGATATATCTTTCATGTTTGAAAGTGTGAGTAGTGGCAGCCATTGTTATGCTTTGTCTAAGCACGAGCCAAGGGATGTGCCACCTGAGTCTAGTTCCATGAAGTGAAACAAGAAATGGGTCCAGAGAGATGCTACCTGCAGACCTGCCAGGATGAATTATGGGATCTGGCTCTGCCTTTCTGTTTTCTGTCTTTTTTTTTTTTTCTTTTATATTTTTTCTGTAGATTTGCTAATAGCTTTGACCTTTGAGTGGTGGAAATGTGTGGGGGGGGAAGGTTCAATGTATGAGAATCTTGGGGTAAAGAACATCTTGATGAATGTATGTTTTGACATTTTTTATGGCACTCATTTTGGAAGAAGAGGAGGCTAGACAAATATAATTATCCCAGTCTGGGCTGGAGGATGGGAAAGAAATTCGAAGGAATACTTTTAAATTTAATTGTGACAAAACACTGCAAAAAAAAATTGGATTTTTTTTTCTAACACATTGTAGTAAGTAAAATCTCTGCTTTTCAACCAATAGTGATGCTGTTACATTACATATTACAGGACAAATTTTTACATAGTTCTCTTTTAAAACTATTTCATTAAAAATTATTCAGAGGTAAACTAATAAGCTGAATTTAAATGCAATTCCTGTATGAGCATTATAAACAATAAAACCATTGAAGTTTCAGGACATTAGTGTCTTGCTCATACTTCATGAAGAAAAGTGTTAATTAAGGTAATGTTATTAAAGTTCTTAATGGTGATAATGTGTTAAAAAATAGTATATACCTTCCTCTTGAAGATTTCAGTCATCAAAATCTGTTTACCTATTGTACCATCAGGAGACAATAGAACTTGAACTCCATAACCACAGTTTTTCAGAGATTAAGTTTATTTTTCATCATACTGAACTGGTTACTTATTTCATTATAAAATTTACAGAATACATAATAGACTTGTTGAAAGATTACCAGTCCTCTTGCCAAATCCTGAAATCTCAATAGTGTGTCTTGGTAACTGCATTTTCTGGATGTCAGATTTATAACATAAACACAGCAATCTGTATTAGTGACATGATTATGACATATCAACCCAGTTGTAAAGAAGAAAGGAGTTAATTTAACCATAAGGAGAGCAAACTGCATAACACAGAATATTTTCCCATAGCTCTATGAGATTAGCTCTCTTCATCTTTTCTGTTAATTTTTCAGTTATGAAATTGTTTCTGTCACCACTTACCAAAACAGTATGAAGCTTTGCATCTAAAGTTAACCTCTTCTCCTCATAGTTTAAATACACCAGCTTTAATGACAGAGGATATCATCTGAATGCTTACTAGCTAAATTTTTTTTCTGCAGCTGCTGTAGTTAATATACCACCATTTTCAAGCACTTGAGAATTAGCTGAGGTACACGTGCCTAAAATGTCAAGAAACACCACTAAAATGAATACTCTGAGCAGCCGAACTGTTATTTACTATATATTTGTTTAAACAATTTTTTTCACTTTTTTAAGGAAATTAATTGAGGCATTGAACTCTTTGATAGTTTGACATCCACCTTCTTGTGACATACATTGGTGACAAGCATATATTTTCTAAGGAACTTTGATTTCTCTTTTTTTCTTTTCATTATTCAAATTGATTTTTTTCTTAGCTCTTTCTTTGCATGTCAAGTAAATTATTCACACATTTTTAATAAAATGTAGGAGAACTTCTTTAGTAGGCCTTATTTTGGCCTCCTGATCAGAAAATGCTGTCATAAATCTTCACTCAGAATTTGATTATATGCTGTAATTTCTTCTATTTCTAAACTGAAGAGGAAAATATGGTAGTTTTCTAGCAAAATATATTTTCTTATCTTATCAACATACTGACATACAGACACATGTATATGATGGAGGGGTTTTTTTTCCCTTTCTTTTTTTAATATGCAAAACTTTGGACTGGCTTGATTAGAAAAAACACAACAACAGAACAATAAACCACAATTGAAATACTAAAATTTTTGTCATGCCAGTGTTTGCTCGGCAGAGTTCACCAACTATATAGGTTTGGAAAATTTTCTATACTCAGTAGCAACCTTGTGCTCTTAACTGTGCACATTCACAATGTCTTTGTAAGTGTGTGTGGCATGCATGCACAATCAGACTCTGAACATAACATGAATTCTACAGAATGAATCAAAAATAAACCTCCATGGCTTTCTAGTGTGAAGAACTGAGGATAATCAGAGTGCATTGAAAAGATAATTAATAGAAAGCACTGATATGATTGCAAAGGATGGGTACAGCTGTCTGCACCTATAACAAGACACAGCCATCTGTATGCACAACAGCTTCATTGCTGTATGACATCTTCCTTCTGAAAACAGCACAGCTGAGTTAGGAGTAAACAGCGGGCAAAAAATTTCACTTTTAAATTAAGCTAGTAATTTATTTGTGCAGTAATACTGTAGACTATGTTTTTCTCAGCCTTTTTCAGAATTTATTTGACATTTTGTTCCTTTTTGACGATAAAGAGGACTAGGCCTGAGGGCTTACTAGTTTACTCGAATTTCATGACTCATTCTGTTTAGAGCCTTAATTCTTACACAATGCTTAAATGTACAGAATTCATTTTAATAGATATAATTCAATTTAGAATGCGTTGGAATAATTCTAACATAATTTCTGGAAGAAATTGCTCGGTGCATTTGGAAGAGAGGGAACCACTCGGATTGGGGTTCAGGATAAAAGTGATTAGGAAAATGTTCAGAAATAAGACATTCATAACATTTGTAGGGCTCAAATATTTATTGCTATTGTTAATAAAACATGTATATATATTAATGTCAAATGCTGTTAAAATCTTCCTGTCAGAGGACTGTATACCCTGTGATTATTGATAGCATTAACTAAACTAGCAGTATGCTAGTAGAAACAGAATGATAACTCAAACATTGACTGTCCCTCCTCTATGAAGAATAATGTAACTCCTTTCACCATCCATCAACAAACCAGCTGGAATTTATGTTCACAACTTGGTGGAACAGCCATTTCAAATTATAAAGTCTTGTTTTGAATGATCCATAGAACCTTCTGCATCAGTGTATCTTTGAGTTAAAACCTTCCCTTGTCTTTAAAGGGTGAGGGAAATTCATTGCTACATACACCATTCATTCAAGTATAGAAGAAAATTTTAGACCTTTGGTTTTACTTCTTCAAGGTTTTGAGCTTCTTAATGAAATTTTAACAGGCAGAAATATTTTACCTAACACTCACCCTCAAGTGTAATCACAGGATTGCAAAAGCTCTATCAATAATAGTTCCTATTTGTTAAGCTGCTTCAGTTCCTGTTCAAACGGAGGTACTTCACCCCATTCTTTTCCTCCTCAGCTCTGCACATTCTATTGATTTGGTTATAATTTCAAGGTTCTTTTAGTTCTTACAGTATTCTGAATGACTTTAAGAGACAGTGTACTAATGCATGATTAGCTTTGAGATTTCAGATCCTATTGTAAAGGTACAATTGATAAAAACAGGGTAGTTATTGACATTGAAAATAAATGTATTCTTTGCTCACGTCCTCTTTAATTCTTATAAAAAAGAACATGAAGAAAAAACACTTCAACCAAGCCAGTGTTGAATGCTTTAGAAAAAACAGCCTAAAGTCTTTTTCTGAAGTTTGCCAAAATCAAGAATTCCTTAGTACTTCATCTCTGTCTCAGGGTCTCATAGTGTATTACTCTGTATTCTGGTGAAGGAATGCATTTAAATTTGACATGAAAAGAAAGAATAATATAGGTCTTTGCTATAATTTAATATAATTACTTGAAATACAGAAAAACAGGATGTCAATAAGCATATTGTCATACTGATGATGATTTGCATGGAGGACTTGTTTTGATTCAGATCTTATTTTGATTTAATCTACTACAGCATATATAAGAAATCTAAACAAACCTGACCACAGGAAAGCAGCACAAGTAGAGTTAACCGTGCATAACAATAATCAGTTGAGTAACACATCAGTCTGTTTCACAATTCCACTTCAAAAGCAAACAATATACATCACTAGACAGATAAACAGAGAGCACCTATTTATTACATAAGACTATATACTGCTGTACAGTTAATTTATTTTTGTTTTTTTATTCAAGGAATAAAAAAGATCTTATTTTGCTGTACAGTTAATTTATTTTTGTTTTTTTATTCAAGGAAAGAGTTAGATGCACTGCTTCTGAAAGGACCAATAAATAAGTAACTATAATAAAAGCCAGATGACAGTGTCGGAGAGTATTTGGAAGCATTCTGTGAAAACCAAAATCAAATACATATTAGAAGTTTAAATTTATAATTAAACCACATCAAATAAGGTTTTACACTTGCTTATAGTCATTTGAGTTTGGCATGTAACTTGAAAATACTATCTTTACGTTAATTTAGTTTCCATAATTTAAATTGTGAAATAGTGACTAGAAGTCTTCAACATGAAATCAAGATGGAAACAGTTTTATATATCCATCCTTGGTTAAGAAATAGCAATAATGATAATAAATTATCAAGTATCATGTACCATTTAGGATAAATTTATAATAACATAATCATCCTTTTTGTACTCATGAACATGTTAAGTCCTCAATTCTGCCAGAAAGTCTTCAAGGGATGAGGAATCCTTCCATAAAGTATAATGTATTACTCTACTTCATAAAAACAGTATCTAGTCAATGAGGATTGGCTGTGCAAAGAAGTCATAGTTCAAAAGAAAGATAAATTTTGGGGAGAAAAAAACCTACACAAATTGATAAACAGAAGACACCAAACTTCTTCCATCTACCTCTTATTACATTATTGAATTAGCCTCTATTATTGCTAATATGAAAGTGTGAATGTCATAAAAATAAGGAAATATAGCCACAATTATTATTTCATTATATATTAAAAATTAAAGTGTTTAAATATGCATATTTTTTCTTTTATGAAGTTAATCAGACGCTTCCTACTTCAAAAGAGAAAGTATTAAGGATGCATTCAGTTTCCTAGCTTAGCAATTGCCTTTCAAACAGCAACTAGCAGTGACGTGACAAAGCATAGGTCATAAAAGAAAACTATGACTCTTTCCAGACCCACTCCAATGTCTTCATTGACTCACTAAAAGGGGCTGATTCAAGCATGGTTCAATTCATTATACTCCCATGCTCATATTTTTAAGCAGATGCTAGCAAGTCTTTGCACGGCATGCAATGTTCCCAATGCCGAAGAACAGTGGGCAAACTGTTCTTCCTCTTTTGAAGATGACTAGCTGATTATTCATCTTATTCCTTAATTACTAAGCATGAATAAAGTGGCTTGGGTTGCCAAAAAAATGTACCAACCTGAAATTTTCACAAAATTGGACAGAAAAACCAAATACTTTTGAAATCGAAGAAATATTGGAATGCTATTATCTACAGAAAGCAAATATATGAGAAAAAACATCAATTTTAACAGAATTTCTGGCCTAAATATTATACAGTCCTGCCAATGTTGTCATTATTCTGTTTTAAAACTGGCTTGAAAATCAGTTAAGGGTTGTTATGAGACTTCACTTTTTGAGATTTATCCATGGCCATTCTATAGTGCATCCATGTATGACCTCAGAAGTACCCAGTAGAGCCCAAAGTTCTATTATTGCAACATCATAGATTATCTATTGCATCTTACATAGTGTATATTATAAAATGTTATCAAGTTTTATAATACTAACTACTCTTAGAATTATTAGACTGGAAAGACATATTCCATATTCCATATTCCATTCATAATTAGACTAAAGTTTTATTTCAAGCAAAGAATCGATAACATATATTAGTGCTATTTCTCAGCTGATTTTCTAGAATCATAAAAACTTAACAGAACTCATAGTTCCAACATCTGCTAGTGCAGTAGTGCACAGAAGAGTGATTTTTGATGAAAATAAGATTTTAATTTGTTTTTCTTTTTTTCCCCCCCTCAGGAAACATTTTTCTTGTTACTGCAAGTAGCAGTAGAAAGTTGACATATTACAGACCAAAATTTAACAATTATGCATCAATACATTCATAAATTAAATGCATTCACACAAACGAAATTACAGATACTGAGTAAACCTAGAACTGTGAGCATATTCTAACCACAGAAAAGACTTTGAAAAAAGTTTCCTTTGGTATGGAAAAGCATACATTAGCCTAGCAAAGTATTGAAATTCCTTGTTGGCTATGTTTCTAAGGTTTACAATGTTTTGGATGCACACTTGTCACACTTGTCTTCTGTAGGAAGGACAAGAAAGGAGATTATCCTAATTTAAGTGGAAGAAAGGTGACCTTGTGGAAAAAAAAAAGCAATATTCCTTATAATTGTTTTCAAATGTTACATATCCAAGTAGACTGTGATTAGCATGCTAAGATTAAGGTTTATATAAGCTATAACATCTCATAAACAACTAGGGATCTTTGCATTAGTGTCAATGGATTTATGTTTGCATTTTATATATTTGGAAATTAGGCAATGTGGTATAAGAAAAAAACCCAACACTTTCCAATCTTGACTTCATATTAAACTGTCAAAAGAAAGGAGTTGTTCACCCTTTTCTATGTTCTGAGTTCTCAGTAGGCTTGCCATAAATAATTATGACTTGATTTCTCTTCATGGAGACTTTTATGCCTTTTCTTTCCAAGAGCCACTCTAAGGAACCTTTCTTGCTACACCAACACTCTCTTGTCTCTATTGGTGTAGTCATTCTGTACGCACCATCAGCAGAGGTCAAATTAGTTACTGAGTTACTCAGCTTGTTCTGTTTGCTTTTACTACAGTTGTTTCCAACATAAATTCAAACCTGCTCACTTTGTAATGTTTAGGAATTGGAAATTTAATCATGTCAGTGTAATTATACTTCACAGTGTCACAGAAGGCCCTTCCAGGTAACTTTGTGTGACATGGCTGTTCCAAAATATTCCATTTGCTGGCTGAAGATATGCAGGATAAATATTTATTTTTGTCTCTAGAATATAAATAGCTACAGAATCTTCCTTGCTGAAGAGACATAGAATGTTGAAACAGTATCTTCTTAACTTCCCATCAAAAAGTATGTTTCAAAAGCAGATAATTTTATTATCTTGAATCACATACATCAATCACACAAGCATAGCTGTGGTGATTTCTCTTCCCAGTTCTTTTATTTCCCAGATTCGACTTTGTCTTGCTATTGGTTTTTTTTGCTATTGATGTTCTATTGAACTTCTGATTCAATACTTTTTTTTAGGTTACTACCACATCTCTAATTTAGCAAGCGCTTTCTTTCCATATGACTTGAAACATTCTGTAGCAACTAAGTGGATATAATGCAAATCCTTTTTCACTTTGTCCTTTCAGTTTTCTCATGTATGTCACCCTTTTTAATCCTGTATTTATTAGTGGCTCATACAGTTTGTAATTCAAATCAAAAGCCCTTTTCTTAATTCAAGATTTTTTTCCATGATTATTGAATTTCCGTTATTATTAGAGAAGTATTTTTAAAAATTCAATCAATTGCCCCTATTACTGTTCAGTTTCTTCCAACTATTTTTACAGGAATATACAAGGAACTGTTTCAAAGTCTGGACAAGACACAACCCTCTATGCCTAAACTTACATGATTGTATGAAGTAATCATGAACAGCAGCTGAAAGTCATCTCTTTATTTCTTTCATGTGCACTCATTTTTCCCAAAGTTACCATCAATACTGATGGAAGTAGAATTGATTATGTTGTTTCCAATTCACTGTATCTGTACCATATAATATTATAATTGATTAAAGAAAAAAACCCTGAGAAAGTATAGATATAAAATAACCTGGTTATCTTTCTCTTGATTTATGTTCTGGGGAGGAAGACCAGTACTAACAAAATTCTATTAGGAGAGGCATCATTATTGCAGCTAAGGTGGAAAGGGTCTAAGGACAGAAAAAAATGAAAGTCCACAGAAGAGCAAAGATAGGTGGAAGTCCAGAAGTTTATCTGCAGTATGAAGGAGACTCAAAGTCAAACACCAGAGGTGGCAGCAAGGACAACTTTCACCCTCAGCAAGCCACCTAAAGATGAGATTTCACTGAAAATATTGTGACATTTGAATTTTGTCACTTTTACTATCATGTGAATGATTTTACTTTAAAAAAGAAAATAACATGTGCCTTTGCCCTGCATTACACATGTAAACATTAGGCTTTTTGGCAAGGATCATTTGAATCACAACCCATATATTATTTATTCAATTATAGCCAACTGAGGATCATCTTTTGTTCACTTAAATTAATTGATCAATTGATACAGAAAATTCTATGCAGCTGGAAACAGGAAAAATGTAAATCATATTATTTAACTTTTAAAATTAAAGCAGGTTAAATAACATTGAGAACTGATTCTTTACTGGGGAAAAAAAAAAAAGAAAAAAGAAGTTCTAATATGTATACTTTACTAGTTCTGGGATTGGATAGGTGGACTATGGAGGGTTAACCTTGTCTGTATGCCAGGTGCCACCAAACCTGCTCTATCACTACTCCTCTTCATCTGGACAGCAAAAAGCTCAAGGGTGAAAACAAGGAAAGGGAGATATTACTCACCAATTACCAATATGGGCAAACCAGATTCAACTTTGGGAAATAAACTTAATTTATTATTAATAAAATCTGACTAAAGTAATGAGATATAAAAAACCCTGAATCTTAGAACCAACTTTCCCCTCTGTCCCACCCAGGACACTAAACTTCCTTGACAAGAAATCTTGAAAACGAGCATGGATTCTCTTGGCTGAGCACCTCTGCGTATGGGAGTTCCTCTGCTGTATCTGTAAGTTAGAGGAAACCAGTACTTTTAAAGGTTAATTTGCTCAAGCAAAAGTATATTTTGAATAATTGGTTTTCTAAAGTTACTAAAAACCATTGGAAGAAATACTTCTTCATGATGAGCATGTGTCTTCTGATATAGCTTGATCAAATGCATTCAAGGTTTCTGAATATGAATAATTTTTGATGGTTTATTCACAGAAGACAGAGTCATTTTTAGACCCTCTTTGACAGAATTAAATGATTCTCTCACAGGATTCTACAAAATCCACTTCTGAGATCCCAGGAGATTGCCAAGTCTCTCCATTCAATTGTAACCCTGAGCTGAGAATCCACAGAAGTATGCTAATTATATACAGGTGACCTTGGATTTTCTTCAAAGTTAAGACCTTAGAAATTAAATCTAAATACTGATTAAAGGCTCTGATTCACTGAAGAAATCAAACACTTGTTTAAATCCAATTAACTTAATTCTTTTTTTTTTTGCCAAATCAGAATGGCAAAAAAATCAGGAATGGCTTTAAAGGTTTTGTTGAACATTGACCTGAAAAAAACTCTTCTTTATAGCCTTTTGATTTTGTTAGCTTGAAATTTTACAGATGTGCAGTCAGGGAGGAAATTAAAATTTTTAAAAAAAACTTTGAAAAAATTTAATGTTTTTTTCTAAATGCGAAACTAATCTAAAAATAGCACTTTTATCTTTCATTATATGGTGACAAAGTATAAAGGAAACCTGCTTCATTTGACGATATATATAATTTTTTAAAAACCCAGCCATAATATTACTTCAAAATGTAAATGTGACAACATTTATTAATAAAATATAGAGACACAGCCTTCAAATATGCAACTAAACTGTGTCAGCATAGTTTAATTGAATGAAATGCTGGATGAACAATGATTAAAATATAATATGCTTATTTT
>NW_008656970.1:301-3491 GCF_000695815.1 Acanthisitta chloris | reverse complement strand
CCGGGCGGCTCTGGCAGCCCTTCGGGAGGCTGTGAACCGCCACCCCGACCCTGGCTCTGTCCCGCTCTGAACCCTCACCCTGACAGCTCTCCCGGGTGGCCCCGACCCCTTCCTTGCCCCCTTCGCCCCCGCTCTGTCCCACTCTGAATTCCTGTCTCCCATCTTGACCCGTGCACTGTCCCACCCTCATCCCCCTCTCTGCCACCCTGACCTCTCTCTCCCGCTGCAGGCGGAGGTGGAGCAGAAGAAGAAACGAACCTTCCGCAAGTTCACCTACCGCGGGGTGGACCTGGACCAGCTCCTCGACATGTCCTAGTGAGAGTTGGCACTGGGACCCCCTCGGGATGGGCCGTGGGGGTCGGGGGGCTGTTCCTGCGGGATGGGACTGTTCCTGCTACTCTGATCGGGTTATGTTAGAATAACTGAATAACCGGGGGCTCAGGGGACTGGCAGCTGCTTTGAGGCTGTTTGAGGTCCTTCAGTGGGTGACAGCACCAGTGTGGGGTCCCTACGTTTCTCCCTGGGTTGTACCTCTGGCTCAGTCCAGGTAATCCCATAGCTTTGGGTTTCCTGGGGCTGTCCCAGGGCTGTACCCCAGGCTCGGTCCAGGTAACCCCATGGCTTTGGAGTCCCTAAGGGTCTCTCCATCCACCTTCCCTGAGCTCAGTCCAGGTAATTCCATAGCTTTGGGGTCCCGGGATGTCTCAGGGCTGTACCACAGGCTCACTTCAGGTAACCTCCTGGGTTTGGGGTCCCTGGGGATCTCCCCAGACCCTACCCTGGGTTCAGTTTGGGCAACAGTCTGGGTTTGGGGTCCCCAGGGGTGTCCCAGAGCTGTACCCCAAGCTCACTCCAGGTAACCCCCTGGCTCTGGGGTCCCCGGGGTGTCCCCATGCCCTCCGCTGGGCTGACCCTGTCCCTCACAGCGAGCAGCTGATGCAGCTGTACAGTGCGCGGCAGCGGCGGCGCCTGAACCGTGGGCTGCGCCGCAAGCAACATTCCCTGCTCAAGCGCCTGCGCAAGGCCAAGAAGGAGGCACCACCCATGGAGAAGCCTGAGGTGGTGAAGACTCACCTGAGGGACATGATCATCCTGCCAGAGATGGTGGGCAGCATGGTGGGAGTCTACAATGGCAAGACCTTCAACCAGGTGGAGATCAAGGTGAGGGGACCTCTGCCACGGCTCCTGCACAGAGCTGAGCATCTAGAATGTTCAGCTCTGTGTCTGAGGGGGTTCAGGATCCTGCTTGGAGAAGGGCTGGTCCAAAAGGACACCTGGAAAAAAGACAACCTCTGCCAGACAGGAGGCTGCAGCTAGGTGGGGCTTAGCCTCTTCTCCCAGGCAGTTAGTGACAGGATGAGAGGACATAGCCTCAAGCTGTGCCAGGAGAGAATCAGGTTGGATTTCAGGAGGAATTTCTTCCTGGAAAGCGTTGTAGGTATTGGAAGGGGCTGTCCAGGGAGGTGGTGGAGTCACCACCCCTGAAGGTGTTTAAGGAGAGACTGGACATGACACTTAGTGCCATGGTCTGGTTGACATGATGGTGTTAGGTCATACATTGGGCTTGATGATCTGAGGTCTTTTCTGTCCTAAATGATTGTGTGATTCTGGTGGTGTCATCCCAGGGAGGGACAGCTCAGCCCAGGTCCAGGCCCACCAGCACCACTTCAGCATGAAGTGATGAGCTTTCCCAAGAGTGGAATAACCCGCGAGGTGCTGTCACCTGATTCCACTGTTGGGATTAAATGGACTTTCTGTGCCTACCTGGCATTAAATCCCCCTTGGAAGGGCGCTAAAGCCCCCGTGGCTCCTGTGTCCCCTCTCCATGAGGGGCAGCACTGGTGAAGGGCCAGGGGATCCCCTTATCCCATGGAGCCCCTCTGGATCCGTGTCAAACCACTGTTTGCACCAGCCCTAGGACTGTGGGAGGAGCTCAGCCAAAATAACTGGCTGTGCCAGGCTGCTGCCCTGGATGGGGATGGAGGTGTCCCTGTTCCCCCCACAGCTCAACTCTCTCCTCTCCCACAGCCTGAGATGATTGGGCACTACCTGGGCGAGTTCTCCATCACCTACAAGCCAGTGAAACATGGACGTCCTGGGATTGGTGCCACCCACTCCTCGCGCTTCATCCCTCTCAAGTAACCCTTCAGGAGCCTTTTCCAGTGTAAATAAAGGAATTCCTCACGGGTGTGTCTCTCTCCTGCCTCACCATTCCCGGACTGGGAGGGCTGGGGCATGCAAAATTCATCACTCCACCATGATTTGCTGTTTTCCTGAAGATTCCCAGTTTGGCACTGTTTTCCATCAGTACCTGCAGCAAACACTTGTCTCCATGTCAGCTTAGTAGAGGAATGCAATTTCCTGTTCTTCGTTGGGAAGTGGGAATGGCACTTGCATATTTATGGCATTTCCATCTATTTAACTTTATTTGTTAATATAAATGCTGGGATTGCCCTGGGAATGTGAGAGCATGAAGCAGTGGGTAGGTTCCCAGGGCCTCAGAACAAGCCTCGTTCTTGGGGGAATCTGGCAGGGCCCAGCATGGGATGTCAGGACCATCATCAATTAGTTACTTGTCTTTTAATTTGGGATTCCAAAGGATTTTGGTGTCTGGGATCAAGAGGGGGGGGAGTGAACTGGGGGTTTTCAGCTCAGGCTGGGAGGGAGGGATGTGTTTGGGGGAAAAACTGTCCGGAATGAAGGGGATGATCTGAGGTGAATGAGCCAAGGGGGATGAGAGGCAGGGGGATGATCTGGTCGGCCTGGGAGCTGTCCTGGAGCCCGAGGAACCCAACACCCATCTCCAGAGCCAAGTGCTGCGGTGCAGCCATCTGTGGAGAGACCGTTTGTCCCCAGGGTGGTTCTGGCTCATCCCTGCCCCTGGCTGGGATCACTCGGCTCCAGCCCATTCACCCTCCCGGTAGTGCCAGGGCCATTTGTCCTTTAGGGAACATACTCTGTCCCGGGGCTCCAGGGCCTTTTTGTCCAACCAACGTAGCTTTGAGGGTCCCTCGTGTTATCTCCACTGGCAGGAGGGGTACAGGGGGACAAGGCTGGGGTCACTCTGCCTGGTCAGGGCTGTGTGAGGATCCTCAGCCAAGCTCCTCTGCCCCGGGAGGTTGGTGCCAGGGGATGACAAATGTCCTCGGCACGTGGCAGAGGCCACGGTCGTGGCTACGGGAGGGATCGG
>NW_008656970.1:0-263 GCF_000695815.1 Acanthisitta chloris | reverse complement strand
GATGACAGGTGATGCCGCCCCTGAGCAGATCCCTCCGGTCATGGGGATGGTACCGGACGGCTCGGGGGGGACGGGTTCAGTCTGGGGTGGGTGCAGGTTCAGTCGGTGGGGGACGAAAGTCCGATCGGGGGGTGCAGATTAGGTCTCGGGGTGCAGGTCTGTTCGGGACCAGCAGGTGCATTCCCAGGACGTGAGACAGATCCCGGAGGTTTTGGGTAGACTGGAAAAGAGGTGGCGGGGAAGAGGAATGGGTCCCGTCTCCC
>NW_008656969.1:135030-172791 GCF_000695815.1 Acanthisitta chloris | reverse complement strand
TCTGTCTCTCCACACTCCCAGGTCCCTTTCTGCCTGGTGCTCTCCAGCCACTCTGTCCCAGCCTGGAGCTCTGGGTGGGATTGTTATGGCCAAAGTGCAGGAGCAGCACTTGGCCTTGTTCAACCTTATCCCATTGGAATTGGAACGTCTCTCCAGCCTATCCAGGCCCCTCTGCAGAGCCCTCCTGCCTTCCAGCAGATCCACACTCCCCCCCCCAACTGTGGAGCTGGGACAGGACAGCTGCCTGCCAGCTGTCTCGGGGCACAGCTGGAGGGGGGCGGGGGGCAGCCAGCCCAGCAGTCCCACTCTGCTCAGCCTGCCCGATGGGTCTGCTCGGCCTGCTCGACAGTGTTCCCCGGAGGGGTTAGGGAGGGAAGAGAGGCAGAGACTAAAGAAACACGAAGGATAGGAGGTTTTCAAGATGAGACTGGATGTGGCACTTAGTGCCATGGTCTAGTAACAACGGTAGACTTGGACTTGGTGATCTTTGAGATCTCTTCCAAGCTGGTTGATTCTATGATTCTATGATTCTATAATCCGTGTTCTGCTGTGGCACTTGGTTGCTCTGAGGTGATATTGCTGAGCCAGATCCATCCTAAAGAGGAGCATCGGGAAACTGCAAGCCACGGTTACTACGGCAAAGCCAGGTTTTTTTACAAGTATGTGAGTGGGCTTATCTGAGTAAACAGAAACACTTTAGATGATTCTTGTGTGTTTATCTGGAGTGGTTTATCCAGACATACCCTGTCAGTATGCAAGTATGTATACAAATGTAAGTACTGGGTTTGAGGAGAGCTCTCTGTAAACACACCTTCAAGTCAGCAGTAACTCCGTGGGAAACAAACATCAAGACTGGCCATAAAAGTAGTTGTACTTCAAGACACACCATCTCTTGCCAAAAATAGCTTTCAAGGAGACAATGATGCTTCTCTGTTAGCCATGCACACACTCCTACCAAATCGTTCAGTCTCCATATTTACATGGTTTAATGTGAAAGTGGGTGAAGGCTCAAAGCTCCTGCGTGTTGTAGTTCCTTGATGCAAGTTTTGTTCTTCACACTTAACTGTTCATCAATACTCTCTTCTTTGTTTTCACAGTAGATTTTTGTGAGTGTCAAAAAGACACTGCATTTTCTAATAATATGGCCTGCAGAATTTGTTGAAGTGAAAAAAAAACACCTCACTGTTTTTACAAG
Source organism: Acanthisitta chloris (assembly GCF_000695815.1). Taxonomy (NCBI): domain Eukaryota; kingdom Metazoa; phylum Chordata; class Aves; order Passeriformes; family Acanthisittidae; genus Acanthisitta; species Acanthisitta chloris. The sequence continues at coordinate 171,596 of NW_008656969.1, read as the reverse complement.
GCTGAGACTTCCTCTGGACAATCTCGGAGTTAGCTGTCAATGTTGATACTAATAGACCTATTGAAGTCTTATAGTGAGTGCCAAACTCTGCTCATTAACATATTGTCTGAGACAAACTATTCTAATAATAGGAAGAATGAGACTGGAAAGGATTGTTTATTTCCTTGCTTTTTCAGTCAGTACCATGTAATTTCACATGTAAACTGATAAACTTCGTTTCTAGTCCAGTTGAGCTACTGGAAGGATATTCCAAATAGATATTCTTTCTGATTATTAAAACCCTAATTCTCAGTCTACATATATTCACAGACTCATTTTAGGTACACATTCTTCCTTCAGTGTCAGTTGTAAGTTAAAAGATTCTTTGTCTTCTACCATGTTTATTCTCGGATGTACTTCTAGAATTCAATAATGTCATCTCTAAGTCTTCCATACAATAGCTAAAATAAAGCTGTCATGAAATAAAATGTTAATTTCCTTTTTATACTCATAGTTCTTGTCTAGGTCTCAAAGATTGGTTTCATCTTACTTGGTCATGGTTTACTGAAATTATATGCAAGACCTTGTCGCATTAATGACCATACACTAAACACCTTTGATGAAGATTATCTATTTCACAGCTAACTTATTTTTGTCACTTAGATCTTCCTTTTCTTCTATTTTCAACCAGCAGATTCCAAAGTTCAAGCAAAAATACTAATTGGTCCCAAAAACTTGTACTTAGCATTTTAGTTCAGAGCAATTATTCTGGTGATTATTTCTGACTCATTTCTTGCTATAAAATGTTCTCATCTTTCGGAAGTTTCATAACCACATTGCTGCTTTTGGTGTCAGGATCATGAATGGAAATACTTATGAGACCAATACTAATAAAGCAACATTTTCTAAGAACTTCACATGGCATCCTCCTGCTCAGTAATTTACCATCAGCCATTTCACTGTTTTTTTATTTCTTAGAATAATCCACATCTTTCCCAGCTGAACTGAAGATTTACCAGCATACAGTGTATCAAACATTGTGCAAAAATCCTGCTAGTGCTACTGCTATTCCCTTTTCTTAGAAAAAGCCTTTTTGTTTAAGGAAATAGACTTCTTAAGAGTTGTCTTTGCTTCATAAGGGAGTATGTGATCAGATGAGCACCAAACCCTGTACTGTCTTCCACTGTCAGAGAAAAGTTTTATTGCTAGCCTGTGTGCTCAGTGAGTATTTATGGCTGCGTCCGGAGAAGGATCTGGCAAATGAGGCATATTTGGGAAGTGTAAAAGGTCTAAACTTTACAGTGAGCAGGAAATAACTGTATTTGGTGTGGTTTAGTTTCTTGTTTCTTTTCTTTCCTTGAGAAGATTCTAGTACGAGGCTGTAGTAGAAACAGGAGGTTTCAGGACTTAAAAAAAATGGGAAAAACTGAAGAGAAACCTAGACTTTCTATAGTAGCATCTTTCTTTAAAACTCACAGTATGCTAAAAGAGCGTGAACTATACTGAAGGACAATTCACTTGAACACCTAAGTAGGTAGAAGCACCAGTCCCTTTAGTAGGAGGCTCTAGTAAATGGGTTGGACTCATGTTATTACTAGCTGTGAAGAAATGAATGAAAAATGAGATGCTTTATTTTTCTGAACCCTGGGGAGCTCTGTCCTGTTTTATAAACTTCTATGTTTGTTATTCTAAGCTTATTCTAAACTCTTACCTGCTAATAAGGTCAGATCAATTATTGTGGATTTCTTCATCATAAATGTAAACACTGAACTATAATTTCCAATTAATGGTCCTAGTCTGACTCTAGAAGACACCTGGGGCATATTCTTATCACAGTCCTATTAATTAGGTTGCCTGGGAAGAGGAAAGGAGAGGTGTGTATTGGTACTGCTTACTGCAGCGTATGTCCCCTACTCATGCTGTGAGGAAATGTCTACACATGCAATCCCTGTCATTTATGGGTCTATCTCACTCTGTTAGATGCTGTTAATTTAACAGTTAATGCAGACAAGGACTTTGAGTCTCTCTTATCTAGTGGGGAACATTTTAGTATAGAAACTTTGCCAACTTCCTTGTTATTTCTTCTGCCTCGATGTACACAATTATGGGAAAATTGCTTATAGGGCTGCATGGCATTGCTCTGTCTTCTGAAAATTCCTGCTTTCCCTTGAGAGACTGTGGGATTATAGGCAGAAAAATGCAAAGACACTGATGCTTATAAGTCCACTTGAACTGCTCAAGGGTATGAGATTAGCTCTGTACCTATATAGTACCAAAAATATTAATAGCATAGAAAATGCCACTCAAGCAATTATTTACAGAGTATTTGAATTTGTTTGAGCTCTCTAAATATGTTGTTTATCTAAGTTTCCCATTGGTTTCTTCATGGGAATTGCCAAGATTCCCAGTAACTTACTAGGGTAAATTCTATTAAAATTTTTCACTTTCTCCTTATTAAGTTAAGGTACTAGATGCTAAACTTATATTGGCTAGCAGTGATAAATTTAAAAAATAAAAATTAACCAGGAAAGTAAGTTCCATAATTCCTTGTATGTATAAACTGAAAGTGATACTATCTCTGTCTGGAATACATGCCCATGTCGTTAACTGATGATTAAATGATGTATCTGCCAGCATGTTCTGTTTGTTATGTTGTTTTGGGGTTTTTTTCACTTCAAATTAACATTGTCATAGTAAGAAAGTAGCTAGCCAAAATCATAATTTGGAAGCCAAACCATGTAATTTGGTATGTACAGACCATATTATTCTGAAATACTGGTCTCTGTGCACAAAGGTCCTCACATGTGCATTCCTATCAATGTTTCAGATTATCATCAATCATTACAAGTCAGTAAAATTTCTTGAAAAAACTGTAGTCTTTTTAATATGTGAGCTAGCTCCAAGTGGTTTGGAGAAGCTTCAAACAGTGAAGTTCAAAGCTAAAATTAAAAATCATGTTTAGTAACTCTTATGCTGTGTTTGCGTAAGCCTCCTGGGTACTTCTCTTTTGATTCTGACTAGTCCTTAACTGGCTGTGGTTCTACATTCTGGTATGATCAAAATAGCATCTACCTGAAGAAGTAGGTGCCTGACACCACGTGAGTTACAGACACTTAGACAAAGCAGCTCCCAAATCCCAGATGGAATTGATACAGTACAAGTGACTGAGCAGATGAAGGTTACTTAGCATTCTAGGGGAAGTAGTAAATATGAGAGCCTAAAAGTCAGCAAGGTAATGAGGGCTGCTTTATAAATCGTAGTAGCTTAAAGCATTTGCCTACAGAGTGGAAAGGCTAAATGTTAGGTAACTACAGTCTTGGTTCACAGTGTTCGTCTCTAGCAGGGGGAAACTTCAGATCATGCCTTGCCTGACATTTCTTCTAGGCAGCTTTTGGGAGCTCCACTCAGCATGCAAAGCCTTCAGATCACTCTTCATGTCTGTATACTGTACCTCCATGTACCTTCATGCTTTAATTACCACTCTGAAAACAAATCATTTGAGAGGTACTGGATGTAGCATCTTAACTGAAATTTGATTCTTATATTCTTTGCTGAGATTCTGCTGTAGCCTCTTGTCTGTATTATCCTGTAATTAACTGTGATACTTTATTTACTACAGTTTATGTGATATAAGTAAGTAAACAATGGGCCTCTCAAAATTGTCATCAAGGTGAAAAGCAAAAAAACTCAATTTTAACTCATTATTCAAAATTATTCTTTCACATCCAAAATCTGGTTCTCTAAGTGGAGACCATCCTTACTAGCCTTGTCACTTGTATCACTTTGAACATGAAAGAAGAAACAGGCTGTAGCAGATGTAAGCAAATTCTGGTCCTGCCTTTAGTCAACTGACTGCAGGTTTGCACCAGATAAGAACTGGGCAATTACGTGGTGCTAGGTGAGCTAAAAGGCAGAGTATATTCAGCTCATCCCTGTGTTACTCCTTTATACAATGTTTGGGTCAAAGTGGATGTCGCTGGTTACTGCAGACTGTATAGACACAATAGACAGGGATAACAGAAGGTACCTGAAGGAAGCTCAGTCACTTTCGAAGGTCATGGTAGAAGGGACACCACAGAAAGCTTAGCAAGAGAGGGAAAGTGGACAGATGTCTCAGCTGTCTTCTATATTGTGCATACCTCTACTGCATGGAGACTAGATAAATGCCAATTGCAGCATACTGTGTAGTGGAAACAGACATTAAGAGACAGCAACTGATGCATAAAGTCTCTGCTATGTTTCTTGGATTTTCAGGAGCAGAACCAGATCTATGAATACAGGGCAGTGAGATGGCATAATTTTCTTCTGCTACTAGTTTAATAGTATGATTTGCATGTATGTAAGGTCTTTAAAGGAAAGGTCATTATTCATTTTTAACTAATCTTCATACTATCTGCAAATCTGAAGTAGTATATTGCAACCTGCATCCTGTGCATTCAGTGGAAAAAGATGCTAGTCTATCCTTGCTATGTCTGTCTGTAAGATAGGACACAAAAGTCAGTAGGACCAAGAGCTCCTGGTTGTATCCCTTTAGTTGCCATTCACTGAAAGATTGAAGCCCTCAGCATTCAGTACTCTCTAGCACATAATTTGCATTTAGATCGACTCAATAGATAACTGGGAAAAGAAGATCAGGAAGTCTTTTTTATGATACAGTGTCATCTAATTTTTTCTGGGTGCATTGAGATCTGCTAGGTCTGCCCTAGCAGAGTATCTGAGAGATTCTAGCAGACTCTGGTAGCACCTCCTGGCAGTGGGCACTTGTAACAAGCAGGGGGGGCCTGTTGCTAATACTTCACTATGCTGGCAAGACAGTTGAAATGCCCATGCCCAGGGCAAGTCTTGCAAGCTTCTTAGCAATCATAAAGCAGTGAAAGTATTTTGCCAAGTGAAAGGCTGGATTGAGTTCCAGAAGATAAATCTGGACTTAGCCAAGTTAAACACTGCAATAGAAATGTTGGATGACACATGAACTACAGATTTACCAAAAGCAATCCCTACCCTGAAAACTAAATTTGATTGCAGAAAAGTTTACTTAGAATGTAATGCAGTTCCAGAGAGAGAAAATACCTAACAAATGCCATTTTGAAGTAAATCTTTAAGTATTTTTTTCCATTGATCTAAGTATGTGTATACAGAGGTAAATAAACCAGAAACTAAATCAGTATTTTGTTTACCTGAATGCTTTTCTAATTCTCTGTGTTACTTAAAGCTCTGCTCTTGTGCATTGTCAGAAGTGATAGGGCTAAGTAGTTTTGAGTTTTTAAGTTCTGCTCGAATGCAGGAAAAAACCTATTCTTTATGGCATATAAGGAAAGAGTAATTTCTGTCCCTACTCATTAAAGCCTACAAGGGTATTTTCTAATTCCATTCTTCTCTAAAAACTAGTCAAGCAATTTATGTGAGAATCATAGCAGTCCTAGGGTGAAAGACACAGGCTGAGATTCTGGGTGTCTAGGGTTGGGTTTAGAACAAAATACATGCAGTGAAATATATTTTTCTTTTAACGGGTAGGGAAACAGACAGATTAATAAAGCAGAAGAAAGTTACTTCCATAAACTTGTCTACACTTGGAAATTTACTAAAATACCTATTGCAGAATAGAGGTGTCATCTTGAGGATTTAGAGCAAAATGATCATACTGGAGTAAATTAGGGATAACCATTTCAGTAAATCTCAAAATGCATAAAAGATATATACTGCAATATTAATTCCTCAAGAATATTTCAGCTAAGCTTGGTCTTATTCTTTTGTTATATGGAAACTCTGATTTTAGGAATTTTTTTCCCATTTACTGTGTAATTGATAACTACTATGGCATGAGTTTTTCCCTTCTTCCTCTAAAATATGTGAGTTACATAATAATTTCCAAGATATTGAAGTATTTACTGCCAAAAGTAGGAAAGTGCTTCTTGTTTTAGTATAAAACCAAATCAAATAGAAAGTGAAGTCTGTTTTTCATGGCTCCATCTATGAATGCACAATAGATCTTCATGTGAACAAGGGAAATGTGCACTTTCTCTGAACTCTGTCCTCTTCTCATCAGTGTTTCATTTTGTGTTTAATTCATAATGTTTTCATTACATTAAGGGAACAACAGGGCAGCCCTCCTGTAGATAGTGGAATAGCTCTCTTTTCTTATGCTATAATCCTCAGGGTAACTTGTTTTGTTTGAGTTAAAGTCCTGTTGGTTTTACATTTCTTTTGAAAAAAACCCCTACAATATTTTTGTTGTAGTTGTTGTTTTGTTTGAGTTAAAGTCCTGTTGTTTTTACATTTCTTTTGAAAAAAAACCCTACAATTTTTTTGTTATAGTTTCTTTATCTTAGTAACAGTTTCAGAGCGTGTATAACCAGAAATGTATTGATAGCCTTGTCAGATATATTATGAATATATTTAAAAATAAACAAATCTGACATCTAAAAAGCTATTAAATTAAGCTGCTATAACTAAACTGGGTAGTTCTTCATGTAATTTATGAAGACTGGAAGTGTTGAAATTAAGTTTGCTATGATACAAACAATCCAGATTCACTTAAAATTAAGTATTACCCAATGATAAACCCATATTTGGGAGAAGAGGTAGAGAAGACACCTGTTCAAACCTATTGTACGCATGGGCCGCAAAACTACCTGATATTGCTCAGATCCATGGGAAATCAAGTTGAAATTCAAGTTGCTGCAAGTCTATTTTGCTATTCAATATAGAGTCACTTGTGTGTGGTCCTTGTCTAGCATTGTAATTATACAAATGATACTGGCTGAAGATCGCTACCTTAGAGAGCAGAGGTTCAAAGGGAACATGCAGTATGAGTTTCCTCTCCAAGGCTCAATCCAGTGTACCTAAATCATCCCTGAGAAAGAGCTTGACTGCCTGTTAATGTTCTCAATATGATATTTTCATAGTCTTTTCAGACAGTATCACCAAAAAGTGTTGTTTCACCATCCTACTGAAAAGCTTCTCCAGCCTTAATCTTTGTTGTCAATAGTATTTCTTCTTTTCTTTCTCTCATGGACATGGAAGAAGAATTATTGTCCTTTTTCTGACATATTTACATTTCCTTCATATTCCTTTCTAGATCAAATGCACTGACTGCCTTTTGTTCTTTTTTTTTTCTTTCAAAAACGCATCTTAAAAACTTCTTAAAAGCAATTTCTTGCTAGACGTGCAGTTCCTAAACTAGATACAGAATTTCCTGTGAGGACTCACCAAAGCTGAATTTGTAGGATTAGATATCATTTCCATTATTGCACCCTAGAAAGAGATGGCTCTTTGGAAGGACATCACTGTATAATGCATTGAAACCCTAGCCCATTTCTATCCCCACCATGTAGCTAAATACTTCTCATTCTGTATTTTGTGTAGTCTGTATATTATTTTCTCACTATTGCATATCATTTTATTCTTTTATTTTGCCCAAACCCAGTAATATAAAACTAGTTATCTTACTGATTAGTAAAAATTGTTTAAAATTCTGATCCTTTCACCAACCATATTTTATATTTCATCATGACTGGTTTTGATAAATGAAAATTGGAATTTGGAAAGATCTCTGGGAGCTGTGCAATGTTCCCTCAGCAGGACAGGGAGCTGCTAGTTATTTTCACTTCCCAGCATCTTTTGTTAGTCAAAAATGTCCTCACTATCCCCTGGGTCTTCTTGCTACTTCTTGCTTCTAAAGCTTTTTCATGTAATCCTTTATGCCATACTACATCCGTTTTCATCTTCACTTTCATTGATATGTCCCTGGTTTGCCATGTTCATCCTGGCTTTCAGTTTTTCTTCACTGTTCCAAGTTACCAAAGAGCTCTTTATGCAGTGATAATGGTCTCTGCTACTCCTACTTTCTGGCTTTTCATGTTTAATTGTTTGGTTTACAAAATAATCTTTCAGCAATCCTACCAGTACTCCTTCAAATTCTTTCAGAAAATGACCTTATTTACCATCTCCCCTGCTTTTCTGATTTCCACTTTTCTGAAAACTCTTGACTTTTTCAACTAGTTTTGCAATCTTTGTTTCACTAGAGTAATAATACTTGCCCTTTAATGATGACCACCTAGAGATAATTCTTTATTCTTTCCCAGGAATCAGCACCATATCTAAAAGAAATATTGCTATACAGGAAGAGACTACTCTCTAGATAAAGTTTGTCCTTATAGATTCAAAGGGCTTAACAGATTCATCATCCAGTTTACAAAAGCAATCCACTTTTTTAGTACTCTTTTAAGCAAAAACAATATAAAAATCTGTTAAATTTCTGGATGAAATTAAGGTGCAAGTCTCTGCAGGTGCAATGGGGACTGGTCAGTAGTTCCACGGCACATTATAACTAATTTGTATAGAATGAGAGAAACTTCTCTCCAGGGAGGGGAAAACCTGTCTAAAAAGGGAATCTCCATCAAGCCAGGGCATGTGGTTGCCCCCAGGACCCTGGACACCCCATCAGCTGGATCAACACTGGAACCAGAACTGTTGATGTCTCTTTCTTCCTTTTTTCCCTTTCTTTCTCTCTCTCCTCTTTAATGCATCTCTCTCTTTTCCTTTTCACCCTACCCCTTTATCCAAAACCCCCTGTTGTGTCCTTATGGTAGGAATTCAGGCATTAATTTACACCAATTTCCATGCCAAGGGTATAATTTATTAATAAAACTTCGTATGCTTTTGTGAACCCTCTGACTTTTCTCATTCCTTTTGACCACAAGCACCTACAAATCTTGGGTGCTCCCTTCTCCTTAAAGGTGAGATGCCACAATTCTGCTTCCCCCAGCTCCTTCAGTCAGTGAGGATGTGTGAGCAGTTGTTGAATCATAGAATCACAGAATATCCTGAGTTGGAAGAGTCACACAATGATCATTAAGTCCAGCTCCTGGCCCTACACAGGACATCCTCAAGAATCACACCATGTGCCTGAGAGCATTGTCCAAATGCTTCTTAAACTCTGTCAGGCTTGGTGCTGTGAACATTTCCTTGAGGAGCCTGTTCCAATTCCCAGGCACCCTCTGGGTGAAGAACCTTTTCCCTAATATTCAGCCTAAACCTCTCCTGACACAGCTTAATGCTATTCCTGTCATTGGTCACCAGAGAGTAGAGATCAGTGCCTGTCCCTCCACTTCCTCTTGCAAGGAAGCTGTAGACTGTAATGTGGTCTCCCCTTAGTCTCCTCTTCTCCAGGCTGAACAATCCATGTGACCTCAGCTGCTCCTCATATGGCTTCCTCTCTAGGCACTTCACCAACTTCATAGCCCTCCATGAGATGCTCTCTAATGTCTTTCTTATATTGTGACACCCAAAACTGCACACAGTATTCAAGGTGAGGCTGCATCAGCACAGAGTATAGCAGAACAATCACCTCCCTCAACTGGCTGGCAATGCTGTGCCTGATGCATCCCAGGACATGGTTGGTCCTCCTGACTACCACAGCACAAAGGCATTATTTTACACTTATTTGCAAATACAGGATAAGGAGCAACTGTTTTGATAGAGGTTTTATATAAATCTTGAGGTTACAGCAGAGTCAGAAGCGGAACTTGAATTAATAATGTTATATCATTATGAAAAGGCACATTTTCTAGCAGCTCCATTATAAAATAAGCTCTGGGCTGGACAACTTTGACCTCTTCTTAGGTGTGGTGGTTCAAGGAAGTGGACTAGGTGGAGGGGGATAAGGGGGGAGCAGTGATCATGATCAGAGATCTAGGAAACAAAGAGGAAATGTTGAAAGAATGTAGTGTGTTGTATACAGAGAGAATCCTGAGGGGTGATACAAGACTACTTCAAAAAGGAGGGAGTATCTGATTTGCATGTTCAGTTTAGACAAAAGGTAATTGTTTCAAATTGCAGCATGAGAGATTCAGGTCAGACTAGGGAAAATGGCGAGCGATAAGGATACTTAAGTGTTGGAATAGTCTCATTTATTCTGAAAAGCTATAAATAATAAATGACTTGCATTTATTAAATAGAAAATTTTCTAGTTCATCCTTTTCCCTAAGTAATATCAATTGGATGTAAAGTAGAAAATCTGTCAAGGTTCTGCTTACCTCCTGGTTTTCAGGCAATGATATCTCTAGATTGCATCTTCTCTCTGAATTGTCCCATTTCCTCTCCTACTGATAGCTCCTATCTATGGGGAATTTATCAGATTACCTGAAAACTGAAAACATAATTGAAATCCTAACATTTGTCCTCCAAGGCTGTGAAGTCTTGACCATCCACATTTTTATCTGTCTTTTCAAAGGGTAAGCTTAATTAGACCTAATTGAAATAAATGGAAGTTTTGTCTGTTTTCAGTGGACTTTGAGTCTAAAAATTTTACCTTTGTTAAGCAACTGTTACTTCAGTCTTGTCATTCTAACCCCAAATGCTCATTTAGTAACCTGTCTTTGTCCAGAGATGCCTGAATATGGCGTTCTTTGCTGAAGTCACTGGATTACTGGAATAAAACATATTTTTTTCTCCCACATATTAAGATTTTCCAGTGTTTCTTTCAAGCATTAAAGTTTTGTTGAGAAAATACTTCAAACGCTTTCATCCTAGTCCTGAAGTTGCTGTAGATAAAGAATTTTCTGTGGCTTGAAACTGTGAGGGCAGTTCATTGCTGTGGCAGAAGAGAGGTTTTCACTGATTTCTCAAAGTGAGCATTTAACCTTACGTGTGTAGAACAAACGAGTATGATTCCACTTCCTACACCCTTGCCACTTCAAGGTGAGGTCTCAGTGTACTTGGAAAAAAAATGCTGTTCAGTTTTTCTTGATTTCTACATCTCTGTCTGATGCAAAGGAGAGAGAACCCTCATTTAGAAGAAATCATGCTGAGCTTAGAGTTGTGTTCACCACTTATGAGAAGAGTGGTAGGATTTCATGCAGACAGGGAGTTTCATGATAGAAAATTATGTATGTCTTATCAAGAAAACATTTTGAAGCATTACCAATATCTATGTATTTGAAAGGCTGGGAAATTTTTAAGCTACAATCACATATGTAACTGATCTCTTCTCTATTGTGCATGTATCTAGCAGTAGAAATTTTGAATAGCTTTAATAATTTAATTTTTTATTCTGTGAACTTGAAAACTTGTAGTGTAATTACCAGTGTGTCTTTGACTTTTATAACACAAATATTTTTAATGGTTCTTTTATCCTAAGCTCCTGTCTGGAAATCTCTTCGAGGATACTGTGTAATAAGTTAAGGTGCCTTTTATGAAGATTGTACGGTTTTAGAAGCTCTGTTTTGAAAGCTGGACTGCTGTGCTTTGATAATATCTGCAATGCAGGATATTAGAAAAAACATAAGCAGAGTGACTGTAGTAGATAGTCAGGCTACACAGGCACTGCTTTGCCTTATCAGTGCTGTGAGAAAGTAGGGTACCATTCTGAAAGGGACCTGACTTGTTTCGATGTCTTACTGGAAGCCTATGACAGAGCATGGAGCTAACTCAGATCTTTTGAGTTTGAGTTTAGAGTTACAGCTTCACAATGTTGATTTTCTCTTGCTCTGATGGGTATTTCAGTAAAGAATGTGATTGTGTGAACGTGATTCTGTGTAAAGAGATTAACATTAGGGATAATTGTACAGTTCTCACTTAAAGAAACTGATGTAATCCTCTTTTAATGAAGAACAGGTTCTATTTTATGAAAAACATCATTTCATAAAGCAAACAAAAAGAACCATAATCATACAGTATTCTGATAACAGAAACATGGAAAACCAGTTGGAGGAATAAATGAAATAGTAATGCCTATAATGAAACAGCATCCTCCAGGCAGTAGCAATACCTTCCAACCACATAATTTAGGTCTTCTTAAAAAAAGAGTAGCCTTATGTCTTCAGACTGCTGAGGCATAGAAACAGGACAGAGTCTAAACAGAACCAGAGATGGACATATGCCAGAGGAACAGTATTTCTCATCCAAAAATGAAAAGGAAACGTGCCAATCTGCAGTGCTTCTGCCAACAGGCTGTCTTCCTCACTTAGTCAAAAAAGAAGGCCTGTCTGTGGGATCTAACAGTGAGGAGATGCCCTGGATTTGGTCTCTGGTGCTATGTGATGTGGAACAGAAAATGCTGATTGAGAACTTTGTATCCAGAAGTAGGTCACATCATCTACTTACTCAATGGGAAAGTCATTAAAGGTAAGGTACTTCATGTCAGAAATTTTCCTCCTCTCCTACAAACAGCTGGTTTTGTTATACTTAAACATCCTCACCTGAGGTGTGATGTCTATCATGTCATAGAGTTTGTTAGGATTTACTCTCTGGATAGAAGACCTTAAGTGTGGGGGAGCAGAATGCTGAGTCAGCAGTATCTTTATACACCTGCAGATTTCTTGCTTTCAAGCTATAACCTTTCTCATCTTGTCCCACTGCTTCATATATCACTGTTCTCTCTACTACTAACTGAATTTCACAACTGTATCTTTAGCTTTGGTGGATATTCTTATTCTGTGTGGACATTCTTATTCTGTGTGGATTTGTGCCTTAGCAGTGGTTTAATTCACATCTAGAAAATTTGGAATGATGGTATTTACTTTTACTTTGGAGTAGATCTTCAGCTTTCCATAGGCAAACCAAACAGCATAGTCTCCTGTTTCCATATCTCTTGATATCACTTGCCTGTAATCTCTTTATTCTCATTTCTCCAATTTAACAGTGTCTGTAAACTGTTTCAGTCAAGGATTGACTTCCTGTTGCGAATTGTGTGTGGGATGTCTGTTACAAGAGAACGGTTGTAAGCACTACAACAATACAAGCAAACAACAACCCTGAATCTAACTCATCTCCTTTATCATATATTTGCAAAACAACTCATTCTCCTGACGTTGCTTTAATCATGCTAATGTTCATCCCATGAAGGATAAATTTTGTACTGATTCAAACTGCAATTAGCATTTAACATTCAGAAATGCCCACTTGTGTTTGGGTTAGTATTTTCTGTAAAACTTCTGAAGAGTAAGTGGACACAAATCTCCCCATATCACTTTTCTAAAGCTTTCACACTGAAAAAAACCCTCAGATACTCCTGGGGTAATGCAAGCAAGCAACTGAGCGATTTAAGTATTCCTCCTATATGAAGTTTACAGACTGTTTTTCAGGCTTCTTCATACATTACATGTTAAAAAAAAAGACCAAGAAAGAAGTGCTGCAGTGGCCCTGAAAATAACGTACAGAACACTTCTTCATACATTACATGTTAAAAAAAAAAAAACAAGAAAGAAGTGCTGCAGTGGCCCTGGAAACAACATACAGAACACGATGGAGTGCAGGTCAAAAACAAATGCCCTTGTGCAGGATGTCAGAAGCTGTGTGTGTGTGTGTCCTGTGGGGTCATAACACAGCTTCAGGAAGATGAGAGAGTTGTGTTATGGAGAGAGGAGGTTAAAAGTTTAAAACTCTTTTAAGTTGAGGAGAGCTTGGATGTCTGGATACCTTTACTTTTTAGAAAATATTCTGTCAGCTTGAATTGACATTGCCTAAGGAATGAAAATAAAAAGCCAACAAACCCAAACAATAGCCTTTTCTTAATTTTTTTAATGAAAGGACTTGTTTTACAGTGTTGGCACAGCACTTGATTTGGTTTGTAACTGTTACACAGCTCCACAGTGCAGTACACAAGCATTGTTAATGTGGCATCTAAAGTGAACTGCGCTTCATTGAGTGGTTCAGTGCTCTTCCCTGCTCGTGGCTGCATGATTCCATCCTTTCCTTTGCCCTTGCCTTTGTCTGACCCCAGGATATCTGGCACACTAGTACGGCATAAATGAAATAAAGTTGAGCTGCTCTATTGCATCACCACAGTTGAACCATTGATCTGTGTTGTTAAAAAACACATGACTGATTTTTTCCTCAGGGGTTAGCACAGAAGTGACTATAGGTCTGCATTGCCACGTGTGCTTGTTTTGGCTGGGGTAGAGTTTTATATTTCTTCACAGTGGCTAGTGAAGAACCACAGGTTAACCAGGGTTAAACCACAACCCCATGCCAATCCATAGTCTGGATCTGTGGAGAAACCAAACCAGGGAGACATGGAAAATTGTATTGAAAAAACCTTCAGTGCTGATTTAGGCAAGAGCCTCGAGGATTTTGTTATAGGATTTGTATGCCAGAATACTGAGTTGGGTGTCTTATAGTTTAGGACCACAGGGAACTTCACTGGTAAAATGTATGTGCTTCTTGCATTAAGAATCATTTAAGCTTTTAGTTTAGGTTTCCTAAAATGCCAAATATAGGTACCTCAATTTTTATACTGCTATTTGCAATTTCTGGAAATTAGGCTATGGTAATGAGCTCTCCCTTCATGGTCAGATCATAGGCCCATTAAGGTTGGAAAATACATCTAAGATCATTGAGTCCAACCATTTACCTAAAATCCCGGTGTTCGCCACTAAACCATATCCCCAAATGCCAAATCCATGTGCCTTTTGAACACTTTCAAGGGTGGTGATTCCACCACTTCCTTGGGGAAGTGTCATTGTAGTGACTGACAAAATTGTTTGCCCTAATTTTTCAGGCAGTTTTAAGAAATCTTACTTAAAATGTCTTTATGGTTTTAATGTTTGTAATTCATTTAATGTATCAAGTCCATATGATTTAGATCAGATGCTATATTGCTTTTTGTTATTAAAAAATAACACATGGAAAATATGACAAATATACATCATGTTGAAAAAAGGGTAGATTCCATGGAAAAGCAAAGTGAAGTTGATTTGGACTTCTTTTATGTGAAAAATAATGCTCTAGCAAAAGCTGTAGGCTGCTCTTGAAGAATCATGTACTTTTATAACTCTGGGAAGTTTACTTCTTCTTTTGCCATTAACAATCAGGCATAACTATAAAGCACTATCATGTCTGAAACTAGTTTTAGTGCCATTTCTATTTTGACAGTTATCTGTGAAATTTAGGGGGAAAAACAATTCTGTTAAATTAAATTCAATGTTTCAGGTAACCCCTTTCTACAGCTGTCGGCATTTTCTCACTTCCTTACATTAAATGAGATAGTTAGTTCTGAAAGTGTATCAGCTTGACCAGCATGTATCAAACCAGTTATTACCAGCAGGTATATGTAGCAGGTGAATACAGTCAACAGTTTGCACTACTTGGAAAGGAAATAATTATTTTTTGATTCAAGGAAATATAAAAGATTACCCTTGGCCAAAATAAACTAGGAACATAACTGCTTCTACTGCTGTATTAAGGAGCCTTGTTAATTTGAGCCTTACATATATCAGCTGCAATGATATGTTGTTTCTATTGGAACTAATGCAAAACTATGAACATCTGAAGCCACTTAGCTAAAGCTAAATTCATGTTTTTTTCCTTGTTTTTTTCTGGTGTTTTGTTGTAGGTTTTTTTGTTTGTTTGCTCATTTAATTTATTTCAGGCTGTAATCTTCAGTTTCTGATTGTTTTATTTTCTGTTTTACAATAAACCCCCTGCAATTTCATGTTAATTAACTTGAACATGTATTCTCTGGCTTATTCAGAGAAAGTTTATGAATAAGTAATAGTTTATATCAAGGAGAAAATTTTTCTCAGTCTACTGGTAAGCATGCTCTGATTTTTATAATAAGAAATTACAGTATTTGTAGGGGTTTTTTTAATGGACATTTGTAAGTGGTTTTGGACTATTGCATCTAACAAAAGCTACATTAATATAGTGAATGTCACATCTTTTTGGAATGTTAACAAACAATATGATTTTTCCATGGAGGTCTCTACCATCTACCAGAAAAATATGTTTGTTTCATTTTCTGAAAAGTGTTATATGATTCAGGAAAAATGGGCCACCACAACAAAGAAAGAAGTTTTCTTAGTGTACTCTTGTGATCTTTAGCATGGAAAACCCAAAAAGTTAGAACCATAAAATTAAAGCACATCATGAATCAAAACCCCGTGTCTAACAACGTCTTTCAGATGTCTTCACTAACTGATTTTTGTAGTTCTAGAAAATAAGGGATGTGGGATAGCAAATAAGCCTTACATAGATTTATATTTCATGGGTTTCCATTCTGAAAGCTTTGCTGATTCAGCTACCAAACCCATAATATGCTACAGTAATTGTATATGAAATTGCTGGTGTGCTGGCATGATTTTGCTGCTTTTGGTTTACTTGCTTAACATTTTCTGTTTTCTTTGGTGTCCCAATGCTATGTTTAATATAAAGAAGTATTCCTACACACAGAGAAACAGAGTCCAACTAGACTCCTCTGTATTTGTACAGAACTGAAGTACCACTGTCAGTTTGGTGACACACTCAGTCCTTGAACCTTGGCATACTCAGTGTCTGCATGGGCTGTTTGCCTTGTATTTTCATTACACTGAGTCTAGCTGCTTTTGGCTATCCCTTTTTCCCACCTCGTGTTGGGGATTTTATATCTTTAATCATCACTTAAGCAGTCTTATCTGCTTGCTGTCTTATGAGTTAAGCAGTCTTGGGCCTCACCACTCACATGGGAGGCTGCCAAGAAGTCTGACTCATTTAAGAAATGCCTGACTTTTTAGTTTGGTTTTTTTAATGACCTCTATTACTGTAACATATTCAGACTTCCCATTTTTTTATTTCCAATTTATGTATTTCCCCACAACAAACAAGGAGTGGATATTCCTCTCCTGCTTTATTCCTCTGCCTCATTGACATGGTAGAGGGAATGGTGGATCAAAATAAGATGGTTTGAATTTCCTCATGAAGTAGATGGTGACTGTATTCTCTGCTGGAAGTGTTAGAATTGTGAGCCTCGTGGCAAGAAACCATGATAAATAAGATCTCATTGATTCATCTGAATGAACCCTTCTAGGGTACACAACCTTTACATAGTTATTCTCGATGGTGGAGGTCCCAAGTCATTCTTCTGGTGGTGGGGGTTCCAGGTTGTTTGTCTAGGGATACCACCTTTATGCAGTCCAAATTCTGAGTATCTGTGGAGGTGTGTTCTTAATTTGCATACAAAGAGAGGATAGTTGTGCCTTCACTTTCATGTTTCCTCAGGGTGGGGGTTCAGTGGTCACAGATACTGCCTGTCTGAGGTGATCTTTGTTTGACTGGTGATATGTATATGTAGGTTGCCACAGTGGGAATTTCTGTCCAGATACATTAATCAGGATATGCTAACCAGATCTCACCTCTGCCAGGCCTGGAATTAGCACAAACTCATCTCTTCTGTGCTTATCTCAAGTTGCTGCCATGGTGGCTGGAGCATCTTATTTTTTATGGCCTTAACAGTGTTTGAGACAGGCAAGGTATTCTTTAATTCCTTACACCCTTGTATTGTGTTTTGTTTTATTTGTTTTACTTCACAATTAAGTATCTTCTGCAATCTAGATCTCAAAGGATTTGAATGCACAACTATACCAGAGTGCTCTGATAGCCCTGCAAAGTCCAGTTTGTCCCATATCTCCCAACACTCCCTGCAGAGTCAGGCAGCCACGTGGCTTGCTGAATCTAAAATCTCCAGCTCCAATTATTTTTGCCACATGTCTCTAGTGGCTGCTTCCCCTCTTCCTTACATACAGTCAAAGCAAGAGCCTGATGTCTGACTTCCTTATACCCCTTGACCTTTGAGCTGAAGGGAAGACATACCTCTTCTCTCACATGAAGGCACTCTAAAGATTGCTATGAAGTTTAAGTCCTCCTGCAGTCTGTAATTAAAAAGCCAGGAAGGATGACTTTTACTATCTGTAGATAGTCCGTGAAAAAGCTGGCATGTTATTAGAGCTGTGAGCTATGAGAATTTTGGAACAAAATGAGAATGGGCAGTAGCTTGGTCTTTTCCATCCAGATGTAGGTGAAGAAAGTGGTATCAGTTGGAGGCTGTGCTGGATTTCTTACAGAAATCAATGGTCTGATTTCCTTGATGACATGCTGTGTGGGTAGATATCTGTCTCTGTACTCCTGTACACCCAGGTTTTCATGAGATCTCTATCCAGGACTAGGCTCTTGTGAAGATCCGAATTGCTAAGGGAGGCAGATGCCTGCTGGCAGAACTGATACATCCTGATATTAAAACATTTACATCAACAATAGTAACAACTCAGTTGCCTCCTGAGATGCATCAGATGATTTGGCAGAACTCAGTGACCTCAGCACCTCTCTGGCCCCACAGTTTGAAAAGAAAATTGCAACCCTGCTGATGCCTGTGTAGTGGTTAAAGACTCAGGAGCTGGATAGGTGCCAGTCTCCAGCAGGGACACAAAGTGCCTGCTTGCTTTATTCTCAGGTTTCAGTCCTTCTACCTCTCTATGGTAAGATGCTGGAGGAAAAGCAATAAGAAAATGGATGTTTGGTCAAATTCTTATATCCATTCCTAGCTTAGTCACTGCTATACTCAGGATACTGATTGCTGAGAATGCCTTTCAAAAACATGCCCTTTCCATTAAATGGAATGAATTAGAGATCCAACTTAGGGTAGTTGCTGTCATTTTAAGATCAAAGTCCCTTGAAGCTGAAGTTAAAACTGTCCATGACAGACCTTGCACTCTTTATATCTCCTTTTTCATTCCTTTGAAAATTGTCTTTGACTCTTTTTTTTTTCTTGGGGATTCTTGTTCCTAGTCCCCTTCCTGGCTATGATTTTCCAAACCCTTCTGTTTTTCTACTGTTACCCTGTCTTCCTCAAAAATTTTCTTTATATCCAAAAATCTAAACTGTGGCCCAGCCATCTGTTGTTTGTTCCCTTCTCAGTTTAGAAAAACTTCTCTTCCCCTCAACCCACAGAGGCAGACACACATACATGCACTCTCTCAGAAGAGCTTTATGCATGAAAATCCTCTACCTGCATTGGTTTGAACTCCTGATGTTATGGCAGTTACTGGGATCTTCTCAAACAGTCTCATATTCTTCAGGTTTAACTAAGCAACTAACTATCTGTTATTCTTTTACTAACCCTGGGGTAAAGGACAGCTGCAAATGCCTCATCATGTTTTCCAGCTACTGATGTGAGACACTAATGCCCAATTCCAGTTGGCAAGATCTGCCAGCAGATAAAAGGACATAAATTAGTGCATGTTGGCTTTATTTCCCTAACATATCATTGCCTAAAACCTGAGTGGGAGGGAGTCAGGATAACAATACTAGCTACTGTTTTCCACAATAGAAGGTTAGGATAAGCTCATAAATTTAGCTTTTTTTTTAATATCTTAATTTATAAATCAGAAATATATTTCACTGATACACTGAAGAGACTAGAGTCAAGTAACCCATCCTTATATCTTCAAGTGTTCGTAGTGATAGTGCAGCCTTCCTTAGTACTTTATTTCTCTATGATATGAATGACAGTTCCTTGAGAGAGCTAATATGCCTTAACTGCCCTGACCAGCCCCACCTGGTTCACCCACAGTTGCAGCCCATTGACCTGGGAGCTCATCTTAAGTTTATGCCTGGGAAGTTGTGTTGTAGATTGTGGTCTTTCTCCTGGGTGGATTCAGACCTATGTTTAATGTTGATTGTCTCCAGTGCTGTTTTCTGGGTGAACTTCAGACCTACACAGTAGTCTTGTCTCCAATCTGCTGCTTCTGCCTGGGCTATCTGAACAGACCATGCTGTGTGTGGGACAGCTATGCAGGCCAGTAGGACTATGCACTACTTGATGAGGACGCTGCCTGGTCATACTTGGCTCCTGACTATCCTCTCTCATGAGACAGTCTGTTCTTGCTGCTCTCTGCCAGTGAGGGTTGGCTGCAGCTCACCCCCAGCATCCCAGTCACCAGACTGATCTAAAGGAAGTACAGCCAAGTGTGGGCAGAAGAGTGAGACAGTTCTCTCTAGCAGCCAGGAGTTAAGCTGCATTAGATATGAAGTGAGCTTACACCTGAGAGATCTTTCTCCATCCATAATCACGTTTCTAGGGTTTAGTTTCAGAAAACCAGTATTTCAACCAGTGCTTTGAACTTCATGGTCTCTTCTCACTTGAAGTGACTGAAAATTCATAGTATTTCCTGTTCTGGTGATTTAAGGGCACAGTGTAGGCATAGCTTTGAAAATGTTGGCAAATATTTAGGTGGAGTTTGGAGGTGACCCTGAGTACGTTCCTCATTTAGTCAGTTCATACTGGGAGAAAAGCCTGGTTGATTTTCTTTTTTTTTTTGTGTGTGTTTTTTTCCCCCCTCTTTTCACTTCTCACCCAAAGTCAGGCATGTACACCTTTGAGTAGCCATTTTTATTTTTTTTCCCTCTGTCATTATTAAAGTTTGCTTTTCATTAGATCTTTATCGTTCTGCTCATTTGACTGGGAATTTCCCCCAGGAGTGTGCCTTGCCAAAAGTAGTATTATTCATGACAGATTTACATGAGAGCAGGTTTTTCAGGTTCTTGGTGGTAAACTGTTTAGAAATATGTAGACTGGAAAACAGCACTTTTCTGTAAAAAACCCAACTCAGTAAGGTCACAATATTCGTGGTTTATATTGGTACTTTCAGCTCCCCAAATAATTGCCATCCAGCACTACAACCAAGGACTGTGGCCGACATGCAGTCCTTATGGTTCCAGAGCTTTTACCTCTTGGTGAGGTGGAGCATCCTGGTACGATGAAAACTTGAAATATTTTGTTGTTTCCAAAAAAACAGTGGGGAGTAGGGGGAAGGCCCAACAGTATTTTTTGTAGTTATGAAGGTTTGCATCTTGAATTCTGTTCTTCCCTGAAGCAATACTTTGTGTGTGGGAATTTGTGTTTAATACCATTGCTTAAACTGTGAGTGATCCTCAATATGTGCTTCTGACAGGGAGGCTTGTCATGCAGTAGAAGATGACAGCCTCAGAGAAGTAGGTAAAAATTCAATTTCCACATCTTAGATGGCTAAAGAAGGGATATGATGAATCCCTTTTTCCATGCCTAAACCTTGTCCCAGGGCCTAATAGACAACATGTTTGGACACTGAGAGCACATATATCATGTTACTAGTGAAGTCTCTCCTCTGTCCTCAATCTGAGTTTGTGGAAACTGAAGTGGAAGTTCTGTCATTCACCCTTACAAACTGTAATCTGAGGAAGCAGTTAATTAGTCCACAGTTGCATCTGACTTTGCTGAGTCTTTAGCCTGAGACTCCAAACAGACTGTAAGAAGTTGCACAAGCACCATTAGTAGAACTATAAGTTGAAATCAAGGCATGTAACTGAATATCCACATCTGAAAAGCTCATCTGGTGTAATTGGGTGTGTATGTAGGCAAACAGATTTGGTTGTGCATCTCTTGAAACCATCCAAGACTGTACTATTAGCACTTGTTCCCATTTGTGCTAACTTGTAGGAACTGGGCAATTAAGCATGATAATATTTATTCAATTCAGATTTACAGATGATTTTGAAGAACCACATCTGAAAGTCACAAAGTTTCATTGAAGAACTGTGTTATTTAAGAAAATATAAACTTATGATGTGGTTTTAATCAGCCAATACATAAAACCAGTTTTAACCTGATACTTAAATTGTGATATTATTTATACAAAGCACATGTAATTAAATGGTTAATGTTGCTGAAATAAGCATTTTGCTTGCTAAAACGAAATCTTTCAGACATTGGCTTGTGTGTAGATTGTTCCCCCTGCTTTGTAAGTAT
The DNA here is from genome assembly GCF_000695815.1 of Acanthisitta chloris. Taxonomy (NCBI): domain Eukaryota; kingdom Metazoa; phylum Chordata; class Aves; order Passeriformes; family Acanthisittidae; genus Acanthisitta; species Acanthisitta chloris. Next base: position 150,082 of record NW_008656969.1, on the reverse strand, counting down.
TTTACATAAAGTTTTAATGTGTCTGTACACTTAACTGTTAAAATGTCAGTTTTACAGTAGTTCAGTGTATGCACAACAAACAAGTACAAGTTGAAAACATAGCTCTTAATAAAATAAATGTCACATGTGGCATTTTACTTAAATACTATGGATATTTGTGTTGAAAACACTACAGTTTATACTCAAATATTTGCTAAGCCTCTCGAACGTGTACTCCGCCAACGTGAGCAAACTGCTGTGATAGAAACACCGTTCTCTTCATTTTGTATTCACATAGCTCAGTCCTAAAATGCCCTCTGCTGGGCACCAGCAGCAGCCAGGGAAGCAGGAGGCTTTAAGGCTGGGAAAACGGTGTCATAATGTTACATCACCTACCACAGTGTCTAGATTTCTGAAGGAATGTCTTATTAGAGCTATTTAAAGCTACAGTTGTGTAATACGGAACAATTTAAAAGGGAAAAAATGAACTATTGCTAGTGAGACTTAAAGGTATTTCTAAAGAAAAAAAAATCTTGTACTGGAGTTAAACCACTTCGGATTGCGATAATTTCTTTTTTTTTTCCCCACTCCTGGACACAAAAAACATTATGTTGCTGCAGCTAATAGGCGTGTTATAAAAAAATGATAAATTCTAACATATTGATATTCTAAAATTGTGGAGCCAGGAGAAGCCACATTTGTACCATAAAATTTTAGCTAAGGGAGAGTAAAGAGTTTCATCACTGGTGTCCACTGATCTGTCAGAGATGCCTTCCCATACCCAATCTGATGACAATGTATAAGTAGAAGAGGAAGATCTCAGTTGATTTGTGTTGTATTGTTGGACTAATGGCCCCAGAGTGTAAAAGATGTGATCAGGTCAGTGTACGATGAACAGTTAGATATGCTTTGGAATAGGCATACAGGGATGGTATACTGCTCAGTAGTGTGAAAAGATATAACCATTGAAATATTTATGAACTTTTTTGAAGTCTTGATCATAGAAAGTGAGTGATATATTTGAAGTATGAAATAGTACAGTTTTATTTTCTTGAAGTCCTTCTGTTTAAAATAAATGATCTCATATATACTTGAATGTTTTCCTTGGTAGTCTTATGATAGCCAGAACAAAGTTAAACTTTTCTTGTTAAAATATTTGGAACGACTAAATGTTACTTACTTTGGTAAGAGTGTCTTACCGAAGATAATCTCATGGTAAGAAGTACCAAAGTAAGATCCTGCTTCTTCTAAGACAAGGCAAAATTATTCAAAGAATTATGCAAATGAACAGCATTTTTGGAATTTTTCCCTTTCTGTTTTTCATACCAGCAGCTGTGACTCTGGAAAAGCAGGTTTAGCAGCACTGCAACCTGACAAACATCTGTCATCAGATTTTTAAAATACTGCCTTTCGATAAATTTCTGGTTTATGGAAGTGTGATTGTGTGATGACATAATCTGATTCTGCTCCATGTCAGTTCTGTGAGCCTCACTGATGTCTGTAAAACTATTAATTTATCTTTGAACTGCAATGTAGCAAATTTTAACTTCTGACTATGACAGTGTCAAGAAAATCTCTTGGTGTTTTGTTTTGCTTGGTTGTTTCTTTTTTGGCACAATGGTAATCATCTTTGCAGATGGGATGAGAGAATCCACATCTTATAGGCCACTTAATGACATGGTGGCAATTATGGTTCTACAAGAACTGACAGATTACTGTATTGAGTAGCATTGCATTCTGACATTAAATTGTCCCTCAGTTAAGTCTCATTTCCAGCATACCAATTCTAGTGATTTATTCCAGTCTCATGCATCCTAATGTGGTTATTATGTAGTTATTGGCAATTTTTTGAAGGATAAATTCTGTCATTTAAATTTTACAGCATCTATAACCGTAAGAGACTTAAGTTATAGTTCTGTTACTATGGACAACTAATAGGACAAATTTCTATACTCAAGTGTAAACACCTTGTCTGAATCTCCAGGGCTTTCAGGATCCAAAACTATTGTTCAGCTACCACACTTTAAATTTTCTTGAAAGAGTATGTGCTTCTCTTATGGTTAAATTTGGAAAAAATAAATAAGACAAAAACTTTAGGAGAGCTGAAATGCTATTTTGTGAAGCTGAGAAAAGAGGAATGCTAACATGACATTTTCAGAGTAATAAAATATTGGATGGGGACACATATACACCTAACTCTGCTCAGGAAAGCTCTATGCATTGTCAGGCATATATGGCAACAATGGTGATTAATTATCACATATGTGGGAAGAGAAAATGGGAGGAGAAAAAACAGAGGGAACAAGTGAAAATACCAGTATTCTGGGACTAGAGAGAGAGACACCTATTGGGGATGCTCTTTCCTGCAAGATTTATACTGCTATATTCTATTTTACTCATTATTGAGTCCCACTCTGAGACAGAAAATTCAGGACCATTTTTTAAGCCTTAACAAATAATCCTTCTAAAATCTTGAAGTGTGGGCATTTGTATTACTAATTTTATTTATACTTGGGTGATTTATAATTAAAAGATACTTTTACTATCCATGAGATACTACTGTTATGTTATCCTCAAAACCATATTACCCTTCAGGTTGGTTTTTAAACTGTGCATGAGTAAAATGAAAGCAGGTAAACACTGAATATAGAATGACGAGTGCCAGGCTTAAAATTTTTTGTTGCCTGTGCTTCTTAAACCTTGTGAATAGATACTGAATATAGTCTAGACTTCTGTCATAAATTGTTCACAGATGAAACATAATTCACTGTCCACAAGATGCCATTATTGTTTCAGAAAAAGAGGGCTGTTAGTATATTTATATGGCAGTGCAGTGCTATTAAGAAATTACTTAACATATTCTAGCCATTTTAGCTGCAAGGATTTGTGTTGTATATATTAATGTTTTAACCTCTCTCTTGCAACAGTTATCTTTCTTCTACCATACAGGTCTTCAAAGCAGGCTCCTTACCAAACCTCCCAAAATCTGAAAAGAAGCACAAGGAGAAGTCCAACTCTGGTGGAGGAATAGTGCATCTTTAATATCATTCTCTAGCCAAGACCATCACTGAATAGTGCTTAGCAACATTTTTCAACGTGTGGACCATAAAAATCTTTCTTCTCAGAGGGGAACTTGAGCAATGTTGGTTACAGTGGTGTGGAGACCAAATAGAAAACCACCATGGGTGAATTTACAGTAGGTTAACCACAGCATCATTCAGTGAAATAAAATATAAAACTTTTTTAAGCACTCTGGGTATAACAGCTCCTTGCATCTGTGTTCCAGCTGTGTCTGGCACCATGGACACTCAGTACAATGTGTCATTGTGCCCAAGTGCTAGGTAGTGGCCTGTGATCTACATGTAAATCTTCCAGCTTTTTGTACCATCCTGGATACCTTTAGATGTCCCTTGCTAGGACTGTTGTTTTCAATGTTTATTGCTTTTGAACTGGGACAGTCCCCAAAGACATTGGTAGCTTTACTTTGAGGCTGGTGAGGCACTGGAACATGTTGCTCAGGGAATCATAGAATCATAGAATGGTTTTGGTTGGAAGAGATCTTCAATATCATCTAGTTACAACCCTCTTGCCATGGGCAGGGACACCTTGCACTAAACCAGGTTGCTCAAAGCCCCTTCCAACCTTGTTTTGAACACTTCCAGGGATGGACCATCGACAATTTCTTGCTTTCCACTGTAAGTAAAGTTCAGGTTCATGACCACCTGAGGAACCTGAATGTCCCAGCACAATATCTTTGACTATCCCCAAACCTAAAGCTGATGAGTAGTCATTATTTGAGTCCCTGTCACCTTCTGGCATCCCACTTCAGGTGTGTTACAAAGCTTTAATTTTTATGTCAGCAACTGGTTCCCCCTGTGAAAAAACAACATACATAATTATATGTGTCATGATGCTTCAGCTGTAGGCTTCTGATGTGCGGTTAGATTAAATCATTGCTATCTTCTTACTTGCACCTGTCTGGACCTATCACTGGCTGTAAGCACACAGATAACTAGAAAACAGTTCTAAAATGTTTGTGTAAATTAACAAGACAATTTTTACAAGGTAGTGAATGAATTTCTCTATAGTCATGTGCTCTAATCTTTAGGGATATATTCCACCACATTTCAGAAATCTTGCAATTACCTATGCGCCATTTGCATCACAGACCTCATTAAGAGTCTTCCTTTAATATTTGAATATTGTTAACACAAGTAGAACATATTTCCATAAAAAATAAGGGCTAGAGTTTTCAACAGCATAGCATTCTGATCTATTTAAACATCCTGCTTTATAATCTACTTAAAGACTGTTTGCGTTACTGTTCCTTAGGCAAATATTAGTTGCACTATTTTTGAATTTGTTAGACACAGGGATTCTTTCCAGTCATGATCAAAATGTTGGCCTGGTACAGAGCAAAAAGAATTCAGATATACAGAAAAAGGTAGATTGAGAGTTATGCTTCTTAGGGTTTATCTTTTAGTAGATGGCTGTAAAAAGATTTTAATCGACTGTAAGTCCTCATGATGTTATTGAACTGGTAGTCTAATAATGTTAGCTTGCCACTGATACATTTTGTGATAACCTTGTCCAGTGCTGTCAGTATTGGACACAAGCCTCCATATGTTACTGCTTTATATTTCCTCAATGTATTAATCCAAATTGGAACTTTTAAGGTATATCTGTATAAGCTGGTACGTGTGTGAAATGCAAATGTATTGCTTAACAAAATTCTACAAGAAATATTGGTGTTTGTACTGTCTTCCTTTAAGATCAAGGAACTTATCTCAAATCTCTTCAGATAGAAGTCCTGAACTACTGTATACTTACTGAGAACCCATTTTTTTTAGCCTTCTTCTGGAGTCTAAATATATTTTTTAATGGGGAAGAAAGCAACCAAGACTTTGGCATTTGGGTATGTGAAAATAGATAATTTGTGGTTGGAGCCATTAATTCTTCATGATTAATATGTAATATGCTGCAAATTAGTATTACGTGTATGTTTTCTCTGTGCATGCCTGCAGCAACAGAACAAATGTAGAGTTTTAAATCCTGTCTTCTGACCCATATTAGGGTCAGCAACTTTTTTTGTCCAGATGAGCACTCATTAGTAATAAAGGGATTTTAACTAAACTGAGATAAAATTGTAGCGAATTACTACGCTTTGTTAGTTTAACTGCAGTTCTGCAGTGTATGTTGATTCTCCATCTGAAAATCTCAAGTTATTTCTCATAAAAGTAATTGCAATAAAGTGCTAGAATTTAACTGAAAAATAACAGCACAACAGTTAACAGTCATTAAGCAAGCCAAACCCACTGATGTAGTAGGGCTTTTGTGGAAGTAGGAGGGCTTTCCTGTCCAAATTACTTGCCTTTTCCTAGGTTTTGAAATCTGTATTAGAAAGTATGGCTGTCTAATCACCATGTTGCACAATAGCATTTATCTTGTTTGCTACAATATGCTACTTCATGTCAGAACAATAAAAGAAAAATCATTATTTTTATAAAGCAAGCAAGGAGGGAAATGAAATCTCTCTCCACAGCTGAATGCCGATGAGACTCAAATTTCCTTATATTGGCACATCTGACTTTAAATTTCTTGTGATTCCTTCTTGGTATTGTACAAGGAAAACCTTTGAGACAGCTCCTTATCTGTTAAATCTGCCCCAAATACCACTGTGACTCAGCTTACCCTTTTAAAAATAATAAGGGGCTGTCCATGGTCTCCTGTGTGGTGCCCCAGTTAGCCATGCTTTCAGGATATGTTTTCACTGTCTATTCCACCATTTTGTAGCCCTGTACATGTCAAGAGACTGCTTTGATGCTGTTAGAGGAGTGGTGGTCTTTCTACTGCTGCAGAGCAAATACTCATGCTGTGTTATATAATTTTCTGAATCTTCACAAGTTTTCAGAGCCCATGACTTCACTTCTTAACTGCTTGTCCAGCTCCATTATGTTCCCAGCTCTCATGCCACAGGTCCATTACTCTACTTAATGTGCAATATCAAAGGTTTATTAATTTCAGAATGCTTCCATGTTTGCACTGTTAGCTGCCTTAGCGCTCCTCATTGTATTTATCTCACAAAAAATAAATTTCAGGTAAAATCTTATAGTGCATTTTCTTACTGTTATGGTCTGAAATTGAATTAGTTATATTTTAATTAAATAATAAGACTAATGTCCTTATTTTGGGGGGAGTTTCAAAATTTTCATTTTCCCTCTGGTCAACAGGATTATTTTAGCTGCTGAGAGTAGCCTGTTTTTGTCTGATTAATGTTTGAACAATTGGCAATTTTCATTGTTTGACAAGCACTGAAAAATAGTGACCTAAACAACAGGTTCAGTCCTCTTCTCAGTGAAAGCTGTCGGTATATGTTGCTGAACGGCCTATCATCATCCTCTTATAATAATGGAATTTTGCCATTCAAGGGACCAAATATCCTCAAGGTTGGACTTTATATCTTGATTACAAAACCTTAGCAGTAAAACCTCTTTGTTTCAAAAGTTATTGAAGAATTTTCCCTAATATTTCAACTCTGTGTCAATGTCCTATTTTGCTCCACCCTCTCATACTATTCCTTACACTCCCTTGCCTCTTCAAATGTCCTTTGTGCACATAATCTTTTCCTTATGCTGCTATAGTTCCTGATCTTCCTGGTTTATCAAAGGGTGAGAAAAAAAAAAGGATGAATGACATTTAATTTTGTAAAGGTGTCTCTTCACTTATTGACAGTTACAGCAACCCATGCTGTATAGACCAGTGGTGTGTTTGTAGGGCAGTGAAGGTGCTGCTGTCCCTGGTTCCACTCTGCTACCATCTGTGCCTGATGTGTCAAGTGGGTTTTTGTGGCTGAGACAAAAACAGCCTGCAGTGAAGAAAGGCAAGAACAGTTTCTAAATGCTTTAAGGTTTGGAGTTTATTTCTCCTGTTAGAATTTTTATACTAGCCCATCAGTCTACCATATACCTCATAATGACTGTATTTTTCTTTTGATTGGAAAATAAGAACTGGCAAACTTCTACTAAGAAGTCCTTCTGCATGGAAGGACTGATAGGTAATATTTGGGGTTTTGACAAGAAGATAGTGAATTCAGTTCTCTTGTACTTAGCAATTAAAAAAACCCAGCAACAAAACCCTATATCCATTCTGAAAAAGGAGTGTAATTTTCAGCTTGACATCTGAGATTTAGAAACCATTTAATATTGTGATATTTGCAGTAAAATTACAGTGGCTACCAGAAGATCTTTTGTTCATCTTTAAAAAGTCTGAATAGAAACACAGATGCATTGTTTTGCTGCTCATCCCTGCTTTAGTCACCAGATCTAATGTTTTCTTGCTGATAAGGTAAAAACTTGGAAGTTTTTTACCTTATGTGGTGGATTGACCTGCCAGGTGTTCACCAAGATGCTCTATTGCTCCCTTTCCTCAACAGTACTGGGAGAGGATAAGAGATAGAAAGGCTTATGGTTCAAGATAAAGACCGGGAGGTCGCTCACCAATTATCATCACAGGCAAAACAGACTCCACTTGAGGAAAAATTAAATTTATTGCCAGTAAAAAATGAAGTAGGATAGTGAGAAACAAAGACAATGCTAAGAACATCTTCCCTTTACCCTTCCTTTCTTCCCAACTTCAATTTTACTCCACTTCCAATTCTTTTACCACCTCCTCCTCTCTGAGCAGCAGAGGGGGATGGAGAATGGGTGCTGTGGTCAGTTCATACCACTTTGTCCCTGCCGCTAATTCCTCCTCACAGTCTTCCCTTGCTCCAGCGTGGGGTTAGTTCTGCAGGATATAGTCCTTCATGTGCTTCAAAGTTGCTCCTTCACATGGATGGCAGTTCTTTAAACACTGCTCCATCATGGGTCCTCTCTATGGGGTGCAGTCCTTCAGGAGTCTTGCTTCAGTATAGGTCCCTCACGAGCCACAGCTCATGCCAAAAAAACCTGTTCCTGTGTGGGCTTCTCACCATGGACTGCATCTTTCTTCAGGGTATGTCCATGTTCTCTGTCATGGGATACTCCAGAGGCTTCAGCGAGGTATCTGCTCCACTGTGGACTTCTGTGGGCTGCAGGGGCACAGCCTGCCTCACCATGGGCTTCAATCACTGTGGGCTGCAGGGGAATCTCTACTCTGGTGCCCAGAGCACCTCCTCCCCTTCCTTTTCCACTGATCTTGCTGTCTACAGGGCTGTTGCTCTCACGTTTTTTCATTCCTCTGTTATCCCAGCTCCTGTGCAGCATTTTTTACCCTTTCTTAAACATGTTATCACAGAGGTGCCACCAACATCACTGATGGGCTCAGTGCAGGATCTGTCTTGAAGCCAGTTGGAACTAGCTCTGTCAGACGTGGGCAGCTATTAGTGTCTCCTCACAGAGGCTGCCCCCACAGTCCTCCCACTAACAAAACCTTGCCATAAATCCAGTACATGGTGCATCTTTTTGAAAGGAAATGGAATACTGAAATACCTCCTAAATGTTTACAAAGAGCCATATCATCATTCTTCTTCAATATGTATTGTTTTAAGAAAATGTTGCTCCAAAATACTGTTTCTAATGAAGATAGCATTTCCTGTTTTCAGTGACAGAAGCATATGCATCACATAAATAATGATAAGTTTGTAAACAATTTTTTGTCTAGCTGAAAAGAATTGATTTTACTGTTTCGTCTCCTACATTAATGGTGGTAAAATTACTTTTCTTTCATACCTCTTCTCAGTTAAATTGCATTCCTGTTTTCACTTGCAATGGTGAATGTTCTGGAACCTTACTTAACTAGGGGTCCAGAAATCTGTGGTATAGGGATAAATGCTCTATCTGAGTTTTTCCTTAATGCTTTTTTTTCTATTTTTCTGTCACTGAAGAATGTTTGTTTTGCCATTTAGGCAGAAGCTTTAGAAGATTAGAAGTCATAGAAAATGCAGTACAAAGTCTTTCTTTTGTTACTAAATTTCCTATTTTAATGCACAAAATATGACTGATTTGTTAATAATGTTTTGGAAAATTTGCTGGGTTTTGCATAGCTGTAAGTCAGCAGTACACGTAAAATATGGAAAATTAAGAAGACGTACAGCAGACGGTATGTGCTGTTCTTCTGTCTATGAGTTATATCCTCCAATTTAGCCACTTTAATATATGCAAAATAAGAAAATACTCAATGCAGCATAACACCACTTTTCTTATGGATATTTTACAACAGTGATTCAAATAATGAACCTGGTGGAAACATCCTATATATTACATATGACTAATTCTTTTGTTTCTTAGTTGCTAATTCTCTGCTGAGATGGATTAATCTGAAATTTGTGCCATCATTGTTATACATTTTTTTAATAGCACAAATAACTTCTTTGCTTCTGTCACGAGGCAAAAAGCAAAGAAACTAATTTTCACCACTTGTGACTTTTAAAAATTAATAGGGATTATCCTTTGTGACAACAAATCTGACATGACTGTGCCTTTATCATATCACCCCATAATTACAGACTGTTTTAAAATGCTACTGGGAACAATCTGGATCTGTCTTCTTTGCTATCCCCCAATCAGATATTTATACATGCTGATAAGATTCCTCTGAGTTTTCTCTTCTCCAGGCTGAATGGTCTCAGCTCTTTCAGCCTCTCTTACATGACAGGTTCTCCAAGTCCTTCCTCTGCTTTGTGGCTCTTTGCTGGACTCTATCCTGCACTTTAGACAGAGCCAGGTGCTTTGGCATCCGTCTTGGGGCTTGCAACAAGGCCATGCGGTCACTGACACTGTTTCAGGGCTTACATCAGAGCCATGTGGTCAACCAATGCCAGTACCATGCAGACTGGCTCAGACTGAGCTAAGGCTCAAGGGGGTGGGAGAAGCTGCCATTCTACCTGCTCAGAGCTTGCCTTGTTCCCCCAGCCACTTCCTACCTGATTGTTTTGAGCCAGGCAACCTTTCCTCTGGTCTCTGACACCAGACTACATCAGGACTTCCTCCTGCTGATCATATCCATGTGAGTCCAGAATTTTAGCCAGTTTTCAGTCCACTTTACTGTTAACTTATTTAGTCCACTTCACAAGTATGCCAATTTTTCTTTAGTCTTAGGTCATGCCAAATGTGGAATAACAACTCTAGGAAGTTGTGTTACTTTTATAGTGTTGTTTCTAAGTTTTCTCAATGATACTGTCATTGGCTGGGGACTCTTTATTCCTGAAATATAAGCAGAAGAATCTTATACTGCTTTTCTATTCAAGACTGTTCAAAGTGCAAGTTCATAAAATAAATTCTACTCTTGTTAACCTGCATTTTAATGAAGATGGATAATGAGCACAAAACTGATGTCCTGAAGGAGCAGATTTTCTGCAGGGAATAGAGGGAGATTCTCCCTTCATCCTCATTACCATGACTTGCTGCAGCATGACCAATCCAGGCAAGCAGACAGAGGGACTACCCTGTGCTTGTACATCCATTCCCCCTGTTTAGAAGACTTCAGGACCTTTTCTGTAATTCCATAACAGAATTTTCTAAAATACTGCCCTGTTGGTACATCATAAGGAGATATTTTACTCTGAAGACATGCCTTAGTCTGATGCATAAAGTCCCTGTAATGGCAACAGTCTCTTGTGCTGTACAGGAAAATCTCCAGCCCATAGCTGTTCTCCTTCATATTGGTGCTGTCGCATGGACTTGTTTGGCAAGTTCTTGTTGTTTTTAAAACAGATCTGTTAATATTTTCAATAACTCTCTTTGCATATTTGAACTTAAAATTCCAGACTGTAAAGGTAGGAAATTCTCCTTATTATTTCAGTAGTGTTTGTCTCTGGAAAGGCAAACCCACCTTTTTTCCTTGAATAAATTCCATCTATTACTGGCAGCTGATTTCTCTGCTGAATGGTCTTTATTTTTTTAAGAAATAATGTGTATATTTTTGGTTTATACATTGGAATCCTGCCTCATCCTTAACTGACACATTTAATAAAATATTTGTGGTGTTGTTTTCCTTTTTTTCCCCATCAGAATTAGTTCTCTTCCCTTGGATATGCATTATCAAGTGGAGGCTTAAAAGCAATAGATACTTCTTCCATTGCATCTGTCTTTTGCAAGTTTGGAGATGTAAACCTCTAATTTTCAACTTGATTTATAAGCTGTGCATCTGTTAGTGAATTTATGGGAATCACTGCTTTTAAATAATGTATTCTTGGATTCATTTGCAAAGTTCTCATTTTCAGAAATAATGCTTTTTTTTTTTTCAACATCCTTCATGTTGCAAGGAAAGTTAACAGTTTCTTCCGAAAGCCTTTCTTCCCAAAGCAAGACCTTTAGGGAGAAATTCATCTTGCCCTTTCACTGAAAGTTCAAGGGATCAATACTTTGATATGTTGTTTTGCATTTTGTTTGTTTCTACACTTTTCCTCTCCATTTTTATGCCTGAGGAAAGACCTTGTAAATGAAAGTTCTTTTGGCTTCCCCCCTCTCCCAGGTCTATTATCAACACTGAGTCTGTCTTCCTCAAAACTAGCTTTTGCATTGTTTTTTTCTATGATGAAGTCAAGATTTTGTTTGTTTTCTTGATTTGTGGCCTCATTGTTATTCACCGACTTGCTAAGAAAATGCTGGGCTTAATGCCATCCAGTTCCAGTTTCTTCCTTGGTGTTTGGGGAAACTAGTGTTGATGTTTTCTTCTCCCTGATTCTGGATTATCTGCCATAAATATGTTAGTAGATTAGTGGATAGTTCTGTGTCAGAGAAGAGTATCTCTCTCCCCCCAATCTCCTTCTCCTGAAACAGCAAGTTATTACTAACAAAACTTCAGAACATAAATCAGTGAAACAAGATTTTCTTTCAATGTAAATTCTTCAGATAAATCCCAGTAGAACTGGAGCAAATGAAGGGATTTTCTAATTAGCTGTTAATAAGTGATAAATGTTCTCTGCCAGCATATATATCATAGGGAGCTCACTGGATCAAGTTTTTCAAACTAAATTATGTCATTGCTGAATTGTACTTTAACTTGAGCTAAGTTAGTTGAAGATTTTCAGGTAATTGTTTTCTTTTAACAATGTACCTGGGTGTTATGAACATTAAATTTTTTTAGTGAGAAGTGAAATATTTTATTAAAAACAAAAGTGTCCAATAAGAACCTTATGGCACAGGAATATTTTGGTTCTTCATTTGAAATTATTTATTCTTTGAAGCGGCAATCAATAAAATGCTTTGATTTTTCTGTAATAAAGTATTTCACCAAACTAAAGTCAGGAAGTTTTTATGGAGAACCATAATTTCAAGGATTATATTATTTTATTATTTTATTATTTTTCATCTTATCCTTGAAATATACCTATTGCATAGTGTGCTGTATTGATATCTCTGCATCTCAGCCTTTGAAATAATTGAGAACTAATCAGGTCTCTCATATAATTGAAAGAACTGGCAGGAAAATCGTATTATAATGATTCAGAATTGTGGAAATACAGAACAAGACCAAGCTTTCTTCTTAATTTAAAATCAAGTTTGTGCATTTCAGACAGATTTGGAAGCATTTTCAATACACCAAGACTGATACAGCTTATGCAAAGAATGGATTGTACTCTGTTGTATCTAGCTGTTATTCAGGGCTCAGTGTTGTGGGGGAGGTTGGATAGACATGGAAGTGGATTGCTTACACAACCAAAGTTTCTCTGGTGGTAACATCCTCCTAGGTAAAGGGCAAATTTTCTTTCAAAAGACATAAATTAAAATGTATGGCATGCTTTTATCTGCCTCCTCTTCGTATGCAGAATTAATAATTTCAAATGGTAAGTATTGTAGAGACTGTCAATACTGTGCACTGCATCAGTTATGGAAGAACCTGAATTAAACTAAGTACTACAGTCTGCATTTTGAAAGTATAGACCAATTCAGGCTGAAACATAAGCACATGTACTGACTTAACTCCTTGTTGACCCACCTTTCCAGAGTCTCCAGTTCTTCCTATACATGAGGAAAGCAAAGAAGGAAGTTTCACTCTCAGACTTGAACATGTTGATCAATGTAGCTAATAATCAGACACAAAATAAACCTATCACTACTGACACTAATTTCCTAGACCAAGGTTCACATTTTTCCTTTCTCATAAGAGTTTTGGCAGAAATTTTTCCATCTGACAGCATATAAGTTAATAAATTGAAAATTCCTCTGTCCTAGCCTGCTGTTTTGCTCTGAGCAACAGGGCAGTCAAATAAACAGGCCAAGCAGTGGAAAACTGACAGACAAAAGATTCATAGGGGCAAGTTTTAAGTGCTCCTCTAAAACCATTTTGAAAGCATCATTAATCATGCCGGGCACTGAGCCAGTATAAGCAACTACTTACAATTGTATTACTCCTTTTAACAGAAAAGATGAACTTTCCTCATCTTTCCTCTGCATGGCTCTTTGCACTGAAACTACATCCAGCCTCAGCTAGAAGGCTTTCTTAGTAGGTTAGAAAAGGGAGACAGCAGGAGGTTTATTTCAGTTGTTCCACCCTCCTGTTCATGATCTTTCTTTCTAAAGGTATTCTTTCATTAGAAATATATCCCTTGCTTCAATTGTAAAACTAATGGCAAGTCTTTCTTCTGTGAAGGGATACTCTATACGCTATGCAAACAGGCAAAGGAAAACCTGAAGCAGATCTCCAGATTATGCATTCCTCTAAGGCAGGTTACTGAAAGGACACACTGCTTCTACCAAAACTAAATTTAGAAGCATTTCTATAGACCATTTCCTTTGTATTCTATAGATCTTGAAAGAGCTCACCAAGCAAAGTTGCACAAAACACTTACAAAATAAAATTGTCAATAGAAATTTTTTGGGGGGTCCTATTCTTCCTCCCTTGCTCACTGTCCAACTGGGAAGGAAGAACAGTTTTTTCCATCTATAAATTGCTATCATTACCTGGGGAATAATGATGAAGTCAAGATAAATAACAGAAAATGCCTTGGTTTGTACCTGGAGATACTTACTGGTCCCTTATTGTCCTAGTAAGAAAGCCACTCATGCTCTGTAAGGTGTCAGCAAAAAAAGTATTTATTAGAGTTTGCACTACAAGAAGAGTAAAAGGTAATCTTCATGTCCCTTTAGATGCTTGAAACCCCAAGTGGCATTGGATGGCCCTTCAACCCCTGTGCAGCACACCGTGCAGACTCCATCCATAGAAGAGATCCTCCCCTTTGGGTCCTTTGAGCTACTCCTTATTTTCTTACATGGAAGCAGCTCTATTGGTAATTTCTACTGTCAGGCAGGAGAGATGTTTGCATGAGAATTTGTAGCTGCACAGTAAGATGAAAGCAAGGCTCGGCAGGCTGTGGAACTGCCAGTACTGAGTAGGAGCTGCTGCAGGCTCCTCTGTGAAAACCAGCTGGTTGCATTTGTCCTGCAGTCAAAATCTGTGCAGGACTGCTCTGGGGGCTGTACTGGTCCTGCATGTATGTGATCATTCCATAGGCAATGGTCAAGAAGTCAGGACCACTGCACCACACCCTAATGATCTTTTACTAGGTAAGTTGTATTTTGAAATTGAACAGGCATGTGTTGATACCTCTGAACTCCAAGAGGCTTTTATTTTTCTTTTTCAGGGATAATAGGATAAATCAAGTTTCAAATGGGAAACCCCAGGGAAAATGCTTGGATTCCTTGTTAAGTCCACAAGCAATTTATTAGGTAAATAAATGTAAGTAAGGGTTCTTAAATCATTTATTCAAATACAAGGTGATTTGTAAAGTTAAAGACTGCCAGTAAATTGGTATCACAGAGCTGGTAAAACACATTGTGTATCACCAACTTTGGTATAGATCCCATGACATGAATGCAACCACTTTATTTTACATTTCAAAAGCAGAGGAGAAACAACCAGTCACAGAAAGCAACTAGAATACAGTGAATGAAATGTAGTTAGAGCTGGTTATTGTATTTTCAGATTTTCCTTGCTTTTAAAATTGCAGCAATGGGGGCTCCTTCTTTGCCCTCCAATAACAAAACATCAGAAGTAAAATTGTAGTAATTCATGAAACAGTGTATGTGAACACATAATGGAGAGTTAATGGAATATTTAAGAAATAAGAAGTAGAATGCAAAAGTAGCAATGC
>NW_008656969.1:133020-134990 GCF_000695815.1 Acanthisitta chloris | reverse complement strand
GAGTGTGGGCTGAACACTGCGAAAGTGCACCTCAATTATGCAAAGTAAATTAAATTTGCTGGTTTTTCTCTAATAAAAACACAATGTGTGTATCTATCTATCTATCTATCTATCTATCTATCTATCTATCTAAAATCAGTTTATCTTATGATAAGACCTTCTCACCAGGTCTTCTAGTACTATGAGGTTCTCCCTTAATTCTGTTCTGTGAATTCTCATCAAAACTTGTGTGGACACAAGATGGTTGTTCTTCATTGTGTAGAAATAATTCATATCATATCTCTCCCTGCACCATTCACTCATGCCAAAACAAGAGGTCAGTGGGGGGCATTAATGCTTTGTTGTTTTCCACACTACTCACTGCAAATAAATTTCATTAACTTGTGATGTATTCTGCATAGAGTTCTGTATTGTGCTCCATAAGCCCAATGGCAAGAACAAGAAGACCAGTGGTAACTACACAGAATCTCTCAGGTTGCAAGGGACCACAGTGAGTCATCCTGTCCAACCTCCATGCTGAAGCAGGTTAATCCCAGAGCACATGGCACAGGTTTGCATCCAGATGGTTCTTGAATATCACCAGTGAGGGAGACTCCACAGCTTCTATGGGCAACCTGTGCCAGTGTACAGTGATTTGCACAATAAAGTTCTTCCTTGTATTCAGGTGGAACTTCCTGTGCATAAGTCTCTGCTTGTTACCTCCTGTTTCATTGGTTTGCACCACTGAGGAGAGCCTGACTCTATCTTCTTGGCATCACTGTTCAAACACTTGTGTACATTAATGTCCTCTCTCAGTCGTCTCTCCTGAAGACTGAACAGGCCCAGCTCCCTCAGCCTTTCCTCATAAGTGAGGTACTTCAGTCCTTTAATCATCTTTGTTGCTCTCTGCTGGACCTGCTCCAGAAGCTCCATGTCCCTCTTGCACTGAGAAGCCCAGAACTGGGCACAATACACAGATGTGGCCCCTCGAGGGCTGAATAAAGGGGCAATTGTTTCTCTGCATTTGATGTGGAGAGAGTAAATGTTTTGTCTCCCCTTTATCCTTTATGTAGCACTTAAACAAATTACCATTTTTCCTTTAATTTCTGTAGTACTCTTAATACATTAAACACAAATCAATAAAAAAGAATCTTTCTAAAAGCTCTATATACTGCAAATAGGTCTAAATAGTTCTTTATTTTTTCACCCCATAGTAAATTGCTGTATCATAATGAGGTTACACAACAATATGAGAAAACACACCAAAATGAAAATGTGCATTCCTTATAGAGCTTTTCTTGGGTAGAAGCAGTAATAAACCTTTCAGAACTGATACTAGTGATTTTACTAAATACTTTCTAGCAGGCATGAGGCTAAAATGTGGTTGAAAACAGATTAAACACCTACAAAGAACAGAATATATTAAAATATGGTTATGTTCTATGCTCATACTTGGTTTTATGGAAAAAAGAATTGATAACATGTTCAAGATCAAATACAAAATAAAAGAATGAAAAAGCATAAGCTCACAATATATTTGGGCTTTAAATATACACAATCTGAAATTTTTGTTTAGTTAGAATTGATCTGAATTTATGTATTTGCATTGAGAGACAGCTTCAAATACCCATTAATCCAGTTAATTCCAATCATAATATTTAGAGGGCTTCAGTGCTAGCCGTGTAGAGATTTGCCTCAGCCAGATTTAAACATGTGAAGGATTATGTTTAAATCTGTACTTGTCACCCTAGTTGCCTTTGCAGTCAGTGGAAACCAATAGATGCACTCAGAGAACATCTCATCTGGTCTATGGAGACCAGAGAGAAGTGATTTATATTGTGGAGTGAATCACTGAAGTGCCTCTTTCTTTTGGTGGCCTACAGAAGGAATCTTCCATGAATATTTGAGATTTAAACTTCCAAGTTAGAGGGAGCAGATCTCTTTCCACATTTACTGTCACTTTTGAAGCTTCCTGTAGTTCACATTCTATT
>NW_008656969.1:115706-133001 GCF_000695815.1 Acanthisitta chloris | reverse complement strand
AGATAATGACTCCCCTTAGTTTAACAAATTCTTGCTAACTAACAGTTTCATGACATAAAATTCAGGGTCAACAATACTGAAAAAGTCATGGTGAGCTGCAAGGAGAAAAAAACCTGTATATTCTATTAACTTCAGAACAACATAAAATTTTCCCCAGAACAGCAGAAGTAACATGGGCACAAGGAAAGCTCTGATGTACTTGGATGACATTTATGGTTATTTGTGCTGGTAAAGTCACTTTGCCTGAAATTTCCAGCACTTTAGTATTATCCAACACCTGTCACAGAAGATGATTTGGCTTTACTTTCTTTCAACCCTCTCATCTGTCTGTTTTCTTTGAATTTTGGAATGAGGTGAAGCTGTCCGGGAAACTGCTTCATTTTTTAGATTTATGTCTACAAATTTTCTCAGATATTTTCTTTCAGAGGCTTTTAGGCACCTGTTTATTCTTCTGAAATTTTCAGCTTTCAAATGTACATGCTAATAGCAAAAATAAAATTTGAATTGAAGATACAGAGTTTGGTCTTTAAGATTTTTTAAGCAAAAATGTTATCAGCTGCTAAGATTCCATCCTATAGATTTAATATAATCTCCTTGTTGATGCCCCAATGCACTTGCATGTTACAGCCAACATAGGTAAATTCACTTAATTCTCATGTTCCTTGTCTTCTAAGTTTATGCTGAGTTTTTATTTGAAGAAGTTCTTATTAGACTTTTGTGGTTTAATTTTGTTTTGGGATGGTCAACTTTGTTCCTTGCTTGCTTATTAGTTAAGCTGTTACTTCCAAGAGCTATTTTATTACTCACAATTGCATCTCCAGCACACTTCCTGTGTAGCAACACAATGCTGTAGTTGTGTCTAATTAGGATGTTTCTTAACATGAAGTGACTGGTCACGTCAGTCAAGAAAGATGTATTCTTGACACCACTTGACATTATGTTAAACCATTTGCTTAAGCCTGAGCTTAGTTTGAATGTGTGATCTTAACTGTGTGTCAGATGTCTTATTGATGTTATTTATTGCCATGTTGTTATATTTCACTCTGTTCTGCAATGAATTGCAATAATGACAGTGTTATGCATTTTCAAAATCTAATGTGTTTATGGTATGAGCTTTTTTTCTATTTGCTCCACTCTTTGGTAATTGTGCTTAGGATTGATATCTGGTAAGTGCATGTTCTTCTGGGTAGGAACTCTGCCTGCTGCTTCAGCTCCCACAGCTTCACCCTGACCCTTTTTATTTCAATAATTTTAAATGTCAGTACACTTCATCAGTAAAACTCAATGTTTGCTAGGTTATCACTGTTCAGTTTGGGTTTAATTTTGATTTATGCTTTTTTAAATTAAAGGTATATTATTCATTATTGAGTCAAATTTTGCCTTCATAATTTATTGAAAAATATGGGGTTTAAGAGATGCTTTTTCATGTTTATATATGCAGTGACCATGTTTTCATCTCCAAATATAATTTGTGTTATGTTTACAACCATGCTGTCCCTTTGTATTATCCTGGACATGCTAGAGTCATGTTTGTGCAATTAATTTATGATTCTTAGCTTTTCTTGTGACTGTGGCCTTTTCAAGACTTGTTAAGAGTTCTTCAGTTGCTGCTCTCTATTCCTTTTTATCTGAGTTGAAGAAAGCTTTTCAAGATTTTGGGAAAATGAGTTTTTGAGCTGTGACTTAAATTGTTTATTGATGAATCCTTGTATCTCCTTGGCTTTATAGTTGTTTTCATTTCCCTATTATTTCTCAACATTAAGTTAAAAACGAAAAAATTAAAAGATGTTTATCAAGTTTCTGTCTTCTGTTATGTAAGTTTTAGATCTTCTTGTTCAGAACGCTATTACAATTGTTGTGATATATGATAACATCATACAGAAAATAATCTATATCATGTTAATGGTGATTTCTTCATATCCATAAGCTGTATCTCTCTGAATGATGCGTTGGTTTCTTTGAAAATTGCTCTTCCTTTGTATCAGCTTTTTATCATAGTGGAAAAATTATTTTTCTTTAATTAGACTTTAAATCATATTGCACATAAGTTAGCATCACCTCCAGATGTTCTGAGGAGCAGATTTAAGTTCTCTTCAAGTGTCTAGAAAATTACTGCTTTTCTTGAGACTCCTGAATATTTTGGGGTGAATTTGTGGGAAGAATGCTCTTCTACCTGTAAGCTTCATGCTAGCCCCAAGTTCATTAGTGTTCCACTATTTTGATTTCTGAAAACGTTTGTCCATTTTTCCTTCTCCTTCTATTTATCTATCTTGACAGAAGTCCTTCATTGCTGGGCTTAATATTATGGGGATTTTTGTCAGTCCAACTTTGTAGGCAACAGTGGAATTAACCTTTGATCTCAACTTTGTGTCATTTTTTACTGTATAACCTTATATAATTACTGTTTTCATGTAGTGTGTTTAAAATCTGGCTCAGAGCAATTGCTGTTAATTGACGTTTGGTCTATCAGCAATTTTTTTTCTGCTTTAGAAGTCATAATTAATGCTACTTGCTTTCAGTGCTAATCCTCTGGCCTCCTTGAATATTTTACGACTCTGTTTTTATTCTTAAATTGCTTTTTGTCTGCTTCTGGCCATTGGCATGTGCTTATTACAGTGATTTAGAATTACATTCATCCAATTCTTTTCACAGCAACATTATATTGTTGCAGTTACAGTTGCCGTTCCAGCAATCGACTTTCACAGTTTGTTGCACCTTAATAAAGAGCTTTTTAGAGCCCTGGCATTCCAATCAGCAATGCTTGCCAGGAAGAGTAGGTTGCTTGCTATGCATTATATTTTAAGGAGTACCTGGTTATATTTCTGCAACTCTTTTTTTTTTTTTTTTACTCTCTATATGAGCTGTAGTGCAACTCCAATTTGGAGAATCCTCTCCCTTCACCTGCTGGCCACACTTCTTTTGATGCAGCATAGGATATGGTTGGCTTCCTAGGCTGCAGGAGCACATTGTTGGCTTGAGTACAGCTACATGATGTCACTTGCTCTTCCCCATGACTTCTCAAATATGATTGAGAGTGGCTTGATACTTCCTGCAGATGCATTTCATCAGGTCCCCTGAATTTGTGCACCTTCAGGTTCCTTAGATGTTCTCAAATCTGATCTTCTCCTATAGCACGTGGTTATTCATTCTCTCAGTCTCTGTCTTTGCCTTCTGCAACTTGGGCAGTGTGGCTCAAACATGTGCTAGAGAAGAATGTGGCAAAAAAGTCATTGAGTACCTACCTCAGCCTTCTCTGTGTCCTGGGTAACCAGGTTTCCTGTTTCCTGTTGGAGAGGATCCTCATTTTCCCTAGGCTTCCATTTATCACCAACGTATATAATATTATTTTAGGTATGTTAAATATAAAATATAACATTCTTGTACAACCATAATATCCCTTTTTTTCTGCTGTATGCTAAGCACAGTAACCTGAAACAGGCCTCTCTTTAACATATGAGCTATTTGAAATTATATAATGAGGTGCATGTACCTGCAAGCTCATGTATCTGCCATCTGGCCTAACACAGAGTTGACACTCCTTCCCTTAACAGTCCTGCTTCTCCAATTCCATACATTACATTAGAAACCTCAGATAGGTGCTAGACTGAGAGCTCCAGGAAAAAATGGTCCTAAAATGGAAGTGTGCATCTTAAAGTCATTAATTTTTGTGATTTACCACTTTGTTTTTTTAATAATGTTTGAGTGGAAGAAAAGTCATAACCTTACAGTTTGAAAATAATGTAAAATGGGAGTTCAGTAAAGGTTTTTTTTTTCTCTTTGCCACCAGCATTTATAGAAACCCCATTTTGCAAGTATTTTCCATTTAGCTTGTTCGTGTCTCAGATTAGACAACCCAAATGGTGAAACAGAAATAAAAATGTCAACATTTTAAAAGACTGAGTCCTTATGAGATACATAGATTTATATTTTGTGGTGCTAAAATGTTCATACTGGCTAGGTAGTTTTACTGCTCTGTTCTTGGGGAGAAATAAATCAATAAGGAAAGAGCACTTATAAAAGCCCTTCAAAGTAGGTAAGATCATAAAAAGGGGATAGCTAGTTTTGGCATTTTATTTATTTCATGATAAACTTTTAATGGTTTGTGTTAGCTTAAGTTATTTTGAAAAATATCCATTTCACTTGCATCCCTGCTTGTTAGTTTAGTGACCTGATTGTATGAAGATCAGAAATAAGCACTACCTATTTAACAATTTTTAAGAAGAAATATGACTCAAAAAGACTAAGCATGTAGCATTTGCATATGCACACAAAGAAAAAGAAATAAAAGAAGAGAACTTTATGGGGAAGAGAGCCCTTCATCTATTTTATAATATAATTCCTGAAAAACTTTGCAATCTGCAGCAATTAGATGGGTTAATCACTTTGGATCTAGGGGCATCTCCTGACATGATTAATTTGACTGTGTATTAGCAGTGCTAGAAAAGACACCATGAATAAAGTATATACATTCTGAGTGGTGTTGACTTAGGATGTTTATCATTTTAATCCATTTGTAGCTGGTTTTCCTAATTATCTTGTGCATAGTATTAAATACTCTAATTATTTGCTGAAATAGCTAGCTGAACTTTACTTCACAAAATCTACCATAGGCAGTGTCTAATGTGTGTAACTATCTTGAAGACATAATTGTATGTATCTAGAGAAATAGAAGTGGATCTTGTATTTAAATATGGAAAGAGTAATAATAATCTCTGCATTCCAAACAAATGCTCTTGATCATGAAAAGCTAGAATAGTGTGGTGTGAGGAGCTATAACTTCATGTGTTGTAAATGTTCTTTTTCTAGGTAGGCTCCTTAAATCTACCTAAGCTGAAAGAGTTTTGAGAAGATTCTCTGTGCTGTGTTGTGTGTTTCTAATTACATCATATTGGATGCCAAGACGACAAGTCTGAGGTTACAGTAAAAGTCTTCATGACAAGGCAAATTAAAAAGGTAGCTCTCATCAGAGATCCTGGAAGACATCCAAAGTCCTCATCAGTTTACAGATTTTTAGAGCTTCTTTTAAGTACTGATTGACTTGAATAATTTTCTCTATTCTG
The DNA here is from genome assembly GCF_000695815.1 of Acanthisitta chloris. Taxonomy (NCBI): domain Eukaryota; kingdom Metazoa; phylum Chordata; class Aves; order Passeriformes; family Acanthisittidae; genus Acanthisitta; species Acanthisitta chloris. Next base: position 127,941 of record NW_008656969.1, on the reverse strand, counting down.
CAAACTCTGGTACTCTCAAATAAACAAATTTTAACAACTAAATTGTCAAGACATAGGACACTACTCTTGAACAGGCAGATTTTTTAAACAGTATTCTAATTACCATTAACAAATATATTTATTTAGTTTGCAAAATTGTACGTTAAGACTAAAAGAACATACTCATTGCAGGTGTAATGGAAATAATTCATGCAAAAGATCGCAATTAAATAGTAATTGTAATTAAAGTTTACTATCCACTGCCAATAACTGAACAACAAGCCTATTTGATCTGCAGAACATATGCCTTCAAAATTGTTTTTCTTTCAAAAATCTGTACTCTTTCTCAAAGGCAGATAAGCCTCAAGATATCTACGAGCATAGCCTACAGACAGAATCAGTTCCTAAAATTCAGCTTGCTATGAATGTACCAATTGCTGTATTGTTGAAGAAACAGTTAGATCTCATTTAGTAATACAATATTCAGAAACAAGACTGAGGACCATCAAGATTCTACTTGGTCTAATTTGACCCTGATTGATGTAAATATCCTGAGATGGAGTAAATCAGAAAATTCATTGAAATAATTGTTCATTAAGCTTTGCCATTATGCTACGACCTAATTATTTTATGGTTTGTGTCCTAGTGGATGGATAACTTCATGGTACCTTGCTTGGACATAATATTATTTATACAAAAGTTCAGATTCATTCTAGTAATTTTGATTAAGTTTGCAAAACTGTAAAGAGCAAATCATTGTTCTCGATGTGCAGTCATGTTCCATTAAAGGTTAAGAGAATCAGAATCCATGCAAAGATTGCTTCCAAGATATTTATTCTCACAATGAAAATACCTGCAGTGCATAGAGCCACAACAAAGCAGAAATAGAACTGACCTTTTTATTAGCATTGCCAAGGGTAATGTTTCAAAACACTCACAGCAGGAACCTAAATGATCATAATTGCGTTATTGGGGAATTCACATATTATGGTCCAACTCTTTACAATATGGAGATAAACTTTACTGAATGAATCACTTTCCTGGTTCCTTTTTTTGGCTCTCTCTATCCTTTTGCCTAGCAGCCTACCAAGTTTTTAACAATAAAAATTACAATATGTTGCTGAAAATGTTTTTCTTTCCTGCCTTTCCAATACTATTCAGAATGAATAATTTACCTTAAGTCAGTTTTCATTAACCTTATTTTCATGTCTTTAATTAGATACCAATCACTGTTTCTTTCAATATTACAGCCTTCAAAACTGCTTTAAACTGTGGCTTAGATATTCCTTCAGAATGAATTCAAATGGCCTAAACATCAGGTTTTCCAGATTAGATTTGCATGTTCCAAGAAAAATGCCAATGTGTGCCAGACCTATTTGCAACTATTCATTTCCTTGTATTTGAAGTAAACATGCTTTTTGACTGGCTTATAAGCAACTGTTTTCAAAAATATGAATATATTCACTATTCTAAGTGTATATAGTTTCATAAGTATAGTCTTGCTTCTTGCATGAATAGAGTGATGATAAAAAAGCCATGAAGAAACTATAAAAGTCAAGCTGACTGCCTTGATAGGACTGGTCGTTTGAACCTCTGTTTCCTCCATTAAAAAAGGAGAATAATAATAGTTAGAGAAAGAACGTAAAGGCAGTGTTCCAAGAACGTTGCAAATTCCTCCCACCTGCCTTATACCCATCCCCTTTTCTGGGCTCAGTTGAATTGGAGCAAAACTGGTATTCTTTGTAAAAAAAAATGATCATGGATTTGATGTTATGTTTTTGAGTGTTTGGGGGACATTTTTTTCCCAGAAAAAGGAAGATTTTACATGATGGAGAGAAATTTCTGGAAAACAGATGTTGGGCCTAGAGAGGTAACCCAGGAAAAACAAAGGTAGATGTGAATAGCTGCCTCCAGATTATGCCTATGTTGCCTGTTGAGGTGCAATACAGCTCTTTTTCTGTCCTAAATCTGGTCTTCCTCATTTTGGAAGCCTGTTTCCTCATTATGAGATGGAACTGAGTTTAAACTATGGATAAATGGCACTAGTGATTTCGTTTGGTCTTGAGAACTGGGCTCCTGTGTGAGTAGTAATCAACTGCGCATAGACATGTGAATGCATGGCCTCATCATTATCATTCCAGTGATCTTTGTGTTTCCTAGTTATGTAGTCAAGAATGATTTATTTCAAAATGATTGCTGAAAATATTTTATAGAATTTGGATAAACACTATCTTGTACTCTGACATACAATTCCCCATTCCCTTTCAATTTAGCATTACAAATAGTTTTTGAAGCATGACACTTTTTCATATATATAAAATCCATGTTTTACTAACATTGTGTTTATCAATGCTGTAAATATTCTGCAATTTTATTTTTTTAAAATCAGGATAGCTTATATTAAGTCAAATATTTTCTGAATGTCCATTATGTTCTATAAAACTACACTTATGAATCAACCTTGCAATTACACCTAAAGATAAAATCAGTTCTCCTTGATGAGTTTTGTCTTCCAGGAAATCATGCTAACTGGCATTAGAGAAGTTTTTCTTCAGCTGGCTTCCAAATCTGACTTCTATCGAGTTGCTAGGCCTGGCAGAAGAACTTGTCTATTGCTACTTAGGTTATCCTTCTTCTATTAGCAGTTTCTTTATTAGCATCAGAGATTTTTTATTTTTATATGTTCTAAGAATTCATTGATTTAATAAAATGCACTGGTTTTAGTACTGTCCAGACATCATCTTGAAGAATTATGAAGGATATTAAGGCAAATAACACAAAACAGCTGACTAAAATGTGACTATTCCTAATGTATGTTTTTAACAGTCTTCTTGGTTAGAATCTGATGAATATGACTGTTCTTCTTGTGCTATTATTTACTATTTTATTATCTCTATGAAAAATCATAGAATGGTTTAGGTTGGAAGGAACGTTAAAGATCATCTAGTTCCAACCCCATGACCATGGGCAGGAACATTTTTCTCTAGACCAGATTGTTCAAAGCTCCATCCAGCCTGGCCATGAAGACTTGCAGGGATGTGCCAGGCACAAATTCTCTGGGCAACGTGTTCTAGTGCCTTGCTACTGTCATTGTAAAAAATAATTCCTTATGTCCAATTTAAGCCATCATCTTTCAATTAAAACCATTGCCTTCAGTGACATTGTCTTGCCATTTCAGGCCTTGGTAAAAAAGTCTCTTTCCATCTCTCTTGCAAGCCCCCTTTATATACTGAAAGGCCACAAGATTCCATGTGTCCCTAGAACCTTCTCTTCTCCAGTCTGAACAAACCCAACTCTCTCAGCCTGTCTTCATAAAAGAGGTGCTCTCACCTTCTGCAGACACTCATCTTCATGGCCCTTCTGTGGACCCTCTCCAACAGTTCTATGTCCTTCTTATTTTGGGGGGCCAAGAGCTGGACACAGTACTCCAGGTGGGGTCTCATGAGGGCAGAGTAGAGAAGCCGAATCACCTCCCTTGACCTGTTGGTCATATTTCTTTTTGATGAGGTTGAATTTTTGTGCTGCAGGTATATATTGCCAGCTCATTGTGAAGGACCAGACATAAGCACGTTTTGCCTCAAACATTCTGACTGTGGTGTCAGGAAAGATTTGATGGGAAGAGAGAGCACGGTGGAGGTGGGGCAGTGCTGTTCTGAGTCAAATTCCTTCTTCACCTTGAGACTCCTGCTAAGTCGCCCCAACCCACAACTCACTCCCTGGAAGGAGGGCTCAAAGGGGCTGTGCACATGTGAATGGAATGATGTGAAAAATCTAGTTTACATAAGAGGCTGTACCAGGTTAACTATAAAAGGTAGTGGATTGGGCCCCCCTCCCTCTCTTTTTCTCACTCTCTCCTTTTCTTTGTCTTTCACCCTCATGGTTTGCCCCAGCTCTGGACCATCCACGCAGCAGGACCAACGCAAGATCTAAGGACTGGTGATATTTTTTGTTCTCTCTCTCCCTTTTCTGTCTTTAGTTCTCTCCCCACTTGCTTTTCCTAGGCTAAGCACAACTATCATACTTTACTCCATACTCTATAGAGACATTTGCTGTCGGAGATTGTGAAAAGTGATGTTGTGGCTTGTGAGCCTGCTCCTCTCAGGAGCTTGTTGTGGGAATTGAGAAGTTATTGAAGTGTACTGTACAAAATGAAAGGCTTATTATCCTCCACTCTTGTGGAAGTCTATTGTATAAACAGACTATAATGTCTATAAACGTCTATAATATAGTTAATAAATAGACCATAATAATTATAATTTCACATTACCAGTATACTTTAAAAACATTTATCTTCCCTCAAACCATATCTTCATATTTCTTTTTTTTTTCATATTTTAATTTGCTACAGTTGTTTTCATAATTGGGCAGACTTTCTCAAGCATGTACAGAAAAATGAAAGTTGTCTAAATGTTTTTCTCAAATCATTATGGACTGTTATTTTAAACATGTTCAGTAAATGTTTTCACTTCTCGAGTATAATCTGTGTATCAAGCATATTAGAATGACCAATATTCTTTCCTTATCAGACTTTTTGTGCATCAAGTCCAAAGTATAAAATTAAAGTTGCATGAAACCTTGATGCTATTTCTGATCAATCACTCAAGCTGATTACAGATTTGTTATTATATTAAGTACAGTGATTTTATAGTCTAGAGTATAAATGTGATTTTTGTATATATAAATTCAAGTATGAACAAATTGTATTCTTCATCAGAAAGTCAATGCCAATGAAGTATAAACCTTCATTATCTGCTTTGATTTTATATAGCCTGAAAACATGCCATGTCCTCTTCCCCCTTAAGACTGGGTAATTTGTGCAGCATTATGTGATGGCATTATTCAGCAGAGTAAATGTAACATCAAATTGTTAATGAAATACAAACCACCCCTAAAATACTAGAAGAAAAAGGTAAGTTTTATCTTGGACTGACATTTTCCTTATCTAAATGATTTTATTATACTTTATAATGAGCTTTAATCTGATCTTATTTTTCAAATAAATGGAATAGCATAAAGTAGCTGTTATCACAATAAAAATGCAAACTTGAGAGTGTGATAAGAAAGGTATGGTAATTATTTTGCTACAGTAACATAAGCTCGAATTTTAGGATTCATTACTTTTCAAGGCTCTTAGGTGATACCCTGATTCAAGAGCAAGTGTTAGTTAAAGAGCTCCATTGATTTAATAAATATGTAGTAAGGCACGTACCAAGCTGGCATCTTTTATAATTCGCTGACATTTTGTGTTAGGGAGTGGAAGACAGAACGTTTTAAGTCTCTACAGATAAATGGCAGAGAAAAAGAATGAGAAACTGCAATAATTCCTTTTGCTTTGCTCTTAATCTGACAAGTAACACCTGACAGCTTTTGCAAGGATGTACTTGAAGCAAGGAAAGTTTATGTTGCATCAGGTGCTGTGCATTAAAAAAAAGGTTGACCAATCCCTTTTAGCTCTATAGCAGTACTTCATTGCTCATAAAGAAAACAAACCAGTTTTAATGGCACACTTTAGCATGTCTCTATTCCTACTGTGTTTTATATTTCTAATGGATTATCATATTTATCACTTCATTAACAGGACAAGACCACTGCATAAAACAGAAAGGGAACCTCAATGATTGATTCAGACATCTAGTGCTGAGCAGGCTTCTGCTAGATACAGATTTCACTGTGTTGGCTTAAATCTACCTCTGGTAACTGAGGCAAAGGATGCCCAGCCAACATTGTCTAGCCTTTATTGAGTTACAAGAGAATTAAGATTCATTCCTCAATTTTCCTGATGTCTTTTTCCTTGGGCATCAGCTGCAGCAGGCATTTATGATGGAAACCTTTTGGAAAGAATGGGATTGCATTTTATATACTGTGAATCAAGGATGCAGTGGGGATGTACAGTATGTTCTCAGAGTGAGTGGCTGCTCTTTGGGAGAGGCCTTGGCCTGATGCTGTGAGCAGTCCAGTGCCCTGCACAAACCTCAGTCCTGTGGCACAGGCAGTCTACCTGCAGCCCTGTTTGCTGCATGAACCTTGGACATATGTTATAGTCTTGTCTTTCTCCAATCCAGTCCACTGCTTTTTATGACTGGACATTCTGATGAATCCTGGACCACATTTAGTACTCAGTCCTATGTGAAGCACACTGCATTGGTAAAGAAACCTCTAGTTTCTCATGACCCTCATTGCATGACCCAGCTCGGGTCTTGTGGGACTGTCCTGGTTAGTGAGAACACAGCTCTGACCTTCAGCTCTTTGGTTGCTCTCCTTCAGGGAGCAGTCCTGCTATTGCTTCCCCTTTCCACCACCATCCACCCAATCCCTACCTGGGCTACATACATCTGACACTATGCCTAGTGCTAATGCAATATAAAGCACTTTTAACAGAGCTCTGTTACTCTACAGCATTAGTGCATAGAGCAACATCATTAGACATAAAAAGAAAATGGATATTCCATGGAAAGATGGTGCCCTTCATAGCTGATATTCAAAACAGAAAAGAAATTGAGTGGATATCTTTGATATTTGATATTTGATTATTTGATTTCTACAGAATTGATTTCTTTTATTCTTACAAAGAAGGTACAGAAGTGTCCAATATGTAAAGACTGAAGGCTTTTTCCTCAAGGTCACCTCAAATTAAAGTTGGGTGGAAAGTCTAGAGAATTCATTAATGTTGGGCATTATCCACTGGGCCACGTTAGTTCCCTCGGAAATGTGTTGGAATCATAGTACGACAATAGTGTGAGAAGTAAGAAAAAGAAATTGTCCAGCTAGCGGATATTTTAAAAGCATTTGGAATACATTAGTGACAGAATTGGGTTTAAAAGCATCAGTTTCTGTTTTACCTGCAACACTTGTGCAATCACTGCTTGTCTGCCTGGATATCTAAAGTAGTGTTAATTGTACCAATTAAGAAGTGAGAATGCAAGTTATTGCTCTTTGTTACTTTCCAGGTCAGAGGAGATGCAATACAAAAATACATATCCAGCAATCTAAAGACAGTTTAAATGGAAATAGTTCTTTGCAATTTAGGCATTTAATTAAAAGCTTTGAAGTTTAATTAAAAAGTTAAATCATTTGTCTATTTCTGTGAAAAAAAAACCCTAAAAACCCAGTGCTTTTGTGTTTGGATCACTTATCTAACATAAAGCACAGTGAGATAAGTGTACTATTTTCTGGTCTGAAGTTATAGCATTTTTCATGCGTAATAGCACAACATATAAAAATGTATTCAGGCAAATAGATATATTGTTCTATTAAGTGCAGTGTCAGAGTGAGTTTTAATCTAGAAAGATTGGATTTTTTTAGTGATTGTACAATGGCAAAAACCTTTTTTTAACAGTGAAAATAATGAAGAATATAAACAAAGGTTTTTCTATTATACTTCAAGCTTTCAAAATAGCAACCAGTTGCATTTATATAATGGTAATAAACACACAGAAAAACATCAGAGAAAAGTGCTGAAGTATGAGACAGTGGAAATTGTTTAATTAGCATATGAGATCATATTTTAAACAATATTAAGTAGTAGGGTTTAAAATTCAGAAATATGTGATTTAATTTCATAACTTAAACCTACCTTTTCAAAGGGCTGGCAAATAGAGCAACAGGTTTATCTCAGAAATTCAGAAATGCTCAGAACAAATATATCTGTGGGTAGAAGTAAATAAATTGTGACTAGATGTAAATAAATGTCTACGCAACATTCCTCTTTGAATTTAAGAGGTGGTGTTAGATATTATTAAAAATAATTCTGTTTGATAGACATGTTAGTATTAACAAAATTCTTAGAAACATTTTTTCTGTGTCAATGAGGAACTGTTCATTTTACTAAATACCTTCACTCTGGAGTTATCTCTCAAGTGAGATCAAATTGTCAGTTAACTATTTTAATCTACTCAGACTAGCACTCTGCTCTAGATAGGGCCAGTTCAAATTGTAGAGAAACACAGGAACAGATCCATGCACAGTTGCCTCGTGCACTCCTTGCAAATAATGCAAATTTACTGGGCTGCTTTAGAAAAATGCTAGTTCAGTGAATGGAAAAATCATAGAATCAGCCAGGTTGGAAAAGACCTCCAAGATCATCAAGTCCAACCCTATCGTGGTTACTAGACCATGGCACTAAGTGCCACATCTCATCTTAAACGCCTCCAGGGATGGTGAGTCCACCACGTCCCTGGGCAGCACATTCCAATGCCTGATTACTCTTTCCGTAAAAATATCTTCCTAATATCCAAACTAAACCTCCCCTGGCAGAGCTTGAGTCTGTGCCCTCTTGTCCTACTGCTAACTGCGTGTGAGAAGAGACCAACCCCCACCTGACTACAACCTCCTTTCAGGTACTTGTAGAGGGCAATAAGGTCTCCCCTGAGCCTCCTCTTCTCCAGACTAAACACCCCCAGCTCCCTCAGTCTCTCCTCATAGCACTTGTGCTTGAGTCCCTTCACCAGCCTCATTGCTCTTCCCTGGACCCGCTCCAGCACCTCAATATCCTTCCTGAACTGAGGGGCCTAGAACTGTACACAGTATTCAAGGTGTGGCCTCACCAGCGCTGAGGACAGGGGAAGAATCACTTCCCTGTTGTTCCACATATTGTTATCCCCAATGTCAAGTCCACTTCTAGGCTCATGTATTCACAAAGGGATGTGAAGTAACTGGAGACATCCAGCAGAGAGCTATCAAGATGGCTTGAGCCTAGAGCATCACCTATGAAAAAAGGTTGCAGGATCTGTGCCTCTTTACAGTGGTGAAAGGAGGCTCAAAAGTTATCTAATATCTGCCTACAAGTATTGGAAATGTAGCTATAAGGTTGACAAACTTTGCTTGGTATTGCCAGATGATGGAACAAACTCAAACAGATGTAAATTGTGTTTTTTAAGAAGTTCATAATGAACTTTAGGGAAAAAATAAAATCTCTAGGAGATTGATGGAGCAGTGAAACAGGTTGCCCATTAGGAGCCTGAGCTCACTAATGCCCCCTGGTCATGGATATTGGACTCTCGAGCAGTATAGACAAAACATCTGGTGAACTGCCTAGTCACTGACATAGTGTGTGTGCTAGGGACCAATCCTGGAAGGCAGCATGGGCATGACTGACCCAGATGCAGTTCCTTCTACTCTATATATGCTCCTAGACTGTCTTGGCTGCTCGCATGCCATACTTAATTGTAATCAGTACATAGCCTCACTTTAATCTTATAGAAATATTAATTTGATCTCTTGGCACACAATGTTCACATAATTTCAGACATTTTGAATTGAAACACTCCTACCCAACCCTCCACAATAAAAGTATCTTCTTGTCACAGGAACTCCACAAGGGGTTCTTTGGGGACCTAGAGGCAAATGTGATATAGCTGGGCACTACCACTGACAGGGTCAGAGGTCAGTCCCTGACTTTGGCTATTTCCCCAGTCTTTTCTATATGATATTAGAAGGTACTTCATTCACTTGTGGTGCTACTTGAATTACTAATTTTTCGGCTGCCCAGCTATAGTACCTTAGGACTATTTGAACAAAAACTCTCATACCTGCAAACAGACAGCAGTTCGCTGAGTGTCTTAAACTCAGCCTAATGTGTCTTTTACTAATAGATGAGCCATGTGATAAAATTCTGAAAGTAGGGCCTTCTTAATTTGTCTGTGCCCAATGTCTCTGCTTATAAAATAGAGTAATGCCTTTTACCTTCTTCAAATGACATGATGAAAATGCAATTTTATTAATAAATAAGTCTATATACTATAATTAAAAACTGTAGAAGCATTTGAAAATACATATTTTTTTTTTCCAGAGCTAGGCTTCAATCATGCAGAGTAATATGGGAAGGCAGTATAAATACACAAATTATTCAAGAACAATTCATTAAGTAATCATAAGGTTGGGAGAAAAAAAGTGTTGTATGGAAGTCTGTGCCAAAAAAAATGCATGTACATAAATTACCTGAATTAGGACTGCTAACAACAATGTTAATTATGTCATATTCTATTTTTTAAATAAAGTTTGCTAACCATTATAACATTTGGAAATGTAGATTTGAGAACATAAAACATATGTGCCTTCTGCTTTTGTTGGAGAGTAGCACAGGTATTTTTCCATGGTCTTTTTATTTTTTTTGTAGCGCTCAGGCTCAGTGTAGAAGAAACATCATATAAATTGCATTGAGTGTGCATACCTCAACTTGTGGAATATAATTATTAGACTGTACTTCAAAAGAATGATTGTCCTATACTAGAGGAAATAAAGGCTAGAGTAATCAGTACTGATGATGACTTTTATATGCAAAAGAATAGAATCTATTCAGATATTGTTGACTGTGAAATGCCATGACTAGACTGTAAAATGTATATCCTAGGTGCTGTGACAATAGTTCTCTTATCTGAAGGTAGTTGTAAAAATCTAAAACAAGTATTATTATGTGCAAGCTACAGGAACGGGACGGAATTTATATAGCAGTTCAAGCATGTGTACATTTTATAGATGTTAGAAACACGTATGATGTAAAATGAATCACCTGATTAATTTTATCCACTGTCAACATCATGACTAAAGTGTTGTTTTAAAAATATTCATCTTTCCTGTAGAAGCTGTGACTAAATGACTGGAGCTATTTTTCTATATATGCCTGATCCTAATTTCTCTGCCTTTTTTGAGCAGGTTAATTATATTCATGGACTTTTGTCACACTATTCACTTGGAAGGCCTTGATTGTGCATTGTGCATCAGAATTTCATAACTGAACAACGAAGGTAAGCACCGTACTCAAATATGAGATGACATTATTATGTCTTAAAGCTCTAAAAAGATGTAAATCATAATAAAATGTTTTCTTAGTTAGAAATTTAACATCGAGGTAGACTTTGACTGTGTTCTGTTGCATAGTTCAAAAATCGTTTTGCATAAAGAGTGCTCATGGAAGAGCCGATAATGAAAACAATGCTGGGAATATCACTATACAGATTATCTTCCTAGGAGCTAAATTTAAGAGAGTCTTTCTCAATTTACCACCTAACAATAGCCCAAGCTAAACATGTACCTAAGTTAGAATGAAAGCCATACAAATGCTCTTTTTCTAACCAAATCCGATATATAAAATCAGTTTTAGCATAGAGTAGAGTAGCATATCTTCCATTAAAACAGAAATAAGAAATAACTTTGGAGAGATAGGCTCCCAAGTTTTCATGTATCTCATGAATTACTTTTTGTTGTTGCTGATATTTCCTTTTTTTCTTCATTGTGACTCAGAGTTAGAATAAATAAACATTTGCATGCTGTGTTCTTGATTGCACGCTCAGCTTCCTGATAATAGGTGGTATACTAGGATAATAATGGTTATGTACCAAGACTCTTAATGCCTTCTGTGTAGGTGCAATTAACCATCTATATAGATGAGCTGTTGAATTGCTGTTCTACATGATTGTTGTATAACCAGATATCTTACAGGCTGACGTAGTCTTAGCTCAGGTTAAAACTCACAAAGCAAATTTCTTAGACATTGAGTCTCATAACATGGGCATGTGGAGCAAACAGTAAAATTGGTTGTTTTATTAAGGCCTGGAATAGCACAGATGAAAGACTATAGCAGGTTCCAGGAAATTACAGGGCAAGTTATGGAAAGATTTTTTGTGCATCCAGCACTTACAATGCCTTGAGCTGGTGACAAAGATTGATGAAGGATGGCAGGATGGGTAAGAGAAGGGAAGAGAACCATGCCTTTGTCCTTGCTTTTGTCAGTGTTCCCAGCAACCGGCATATCTCTTTAAATATTTGATAGGATGAAACAGATGATTGAAATGCATGAAATTTTCTTCTATCTTGGGTTCAAACAGGCACTAAAATAAAGAAATTTTGCTATTTATATATGATCCTTGCATTTATCATAGAATCATAGAATGGTTTGGATTGAAAGGGGCCTAAAAGATCATCTAGTTCTAACCCCCCTGTCATGGGCAGGGATGCCATTCGCTAGATCAGGTTGCTCAGGACCCCATCCAAACTAGCCTTTCAGTTTGGAATACTTCAGGAGGGGGCATCCATAATGTCTCTGGGCAACCTGTTCCAGTGCCTCACCACATTCACAGTAAAGAATTGTCTAATCTAAACCTGACCTCTTTCAGTTAAAAAAAATTACCCCCTGTCCTGTCACTGTCTGTCCATATAAAAAATCCCCTTCCCTCCTTTATATAAGACCCCTTAAGGTACTGGAAGGCTTTAATGAGGTCTGCCCAAAGGCTCCTCTTCTCCAGGTGAGCAACTCCAACTC